>NW_019524961.1:666261-715762 GCF_002814215.2 Seriola lalandi dorsalis | reverse complement strand
GTGTGCGTGCGTGCGTGCGTGCGTGCGTGCGTGCGTGCGTGCGTGCGTGCGTGCGTGCGTGTGTGTGAGAGAGCTAATTTGTGGGCTGCTCATTTTTCCTGCGATGATCATGACAAGAAGAGAACAGTTAAGACTTTGGTAACTGATGAGCGTCTGATGTAACTCGAGTAATAAGGAACCTCAGAGGGAATCAAGACAGAGATGCTATATTCAAAGTTTTGGACAGGTGATGGCAAGACTCTGCAGCAGCAAACACCTGGGTGACTGATACAGGAAGGATGGTGAGTTTCAGATCATATCTTTACAGTGAATGAATTACTTCAGTTATTGTTAAGTTATTCTGCGATTGTTTTGGCAATCAGTGTTATTTTAAAATAATTTTTAAGCAATAAAAGCAAAATTTTCTCGAGTTCAAGCTTCTAAAAATTGAACTTTTCTTTGTCTTATGTAATTTTAAACTAAATATTTGGGGGTTTATAACTATTGGTCACACAAAAGAAGCAATTTGAAGAGAATATCATATATTATTTTTAAGTATTTTCTAATATTTCACAGACCAAATGATGAGGAAATTAACTGATAGAAATAAAAAATCGCTGCCCTTGAATTTCCAGCACCTAATCCACAATCTGAAATTTTATATCTCATGAGCAAAGTTGACAAATAGCACTGTTTTCATTATAACATCAAATAGCTATTTAAGCCAGATCTGTGTGGAATTCATGTAATGAGACGTTTGAGTATGAGTATATACCACTCACATCTATGTGTTAGATTTACTCAAATACTGTACTTAAGTACAGTTGTCTGGTATTTGTGTTTTACTTCAGTATTTCTAGTTAACGATACTTTGCACTTCAACTCATTCGTCTCTCGTCCGTGTTACTCATCATATTACAAATGAAGATTTTACATAAAAACAAACATGAGTTGTGTTTCAGATCTCTGTGAGTTGTTAGCAGTATATCACAAAAAGCAATTATGGAATCGACAAAAAAATTTTAATTTTGTCTAGCAGAGCTTTGATTTTTCTTTTTTCATCTCCTATTAATCATCTTACAGCATTTTATCAGGTGAAGGGCCCGAGCCCTAAGTTGGGAACCACTGAACTAAACTCCCCCATCAAATACGTCTTCCACCACTGATACCCAAGACAATGCTTCAACATACAAGAGCTGTGTTGTGTCTCAAGTTTAACCTTCTTCACTTTTGTATGTCTTTCTGATTCGTATTTCTGGCATGAAGTCATCACCATCATCTCAAGAGCCCATGTGCACACACTTGTACTGTCTCTAACCTGGTGGTGCTGAACTGACAAGGGGAAGAAACAGCTGACCAGCAGTCATCATCGCCCACATGGACCAGCCCTCTCACCCTGCGGTACAGTTCGAGGTGGACGTGGACCTGGGTTTTGCTCTCTTCTTCCTCTTCCTCCTGTGTTTCTTCCTGCTGGTGACGGTGGTGCGATGCGCCCAGACGGTGGTGGATCCTTACGGCTCCATCTCCACCTCCACCTACCAGGAGGAGCAGATCACCTGAAAGAGAGGAGAGTGAAATCGTTCAGTAACGTGACTCGGCAGGACAATTTAGATGTACTGCATATTTTCCAACCATGCAGTTTTGAATGGATATGATGTTTTTATCGCACGCAGGAGTCAGAGCACTTTTGAACCCAAAGGAACCATCATTACACTCATGCTACAAGTCACATGCATCAGATTATATGAACGTTTCTGACTTGACAGTGTGGGTTCTTGGCCATTTTTTCCCCATATTACTGCTGCCTTGGATCTCTCACTAAAAGTTTGTAATAATTCAGTAATGTAATGTACAAGCAAGTAATTAATATATTTTTGTTATTTTGTGATTGAAAAGGCCCCACAATGCCTTTTGAATATGGATGGATTACTGCATGCAACTACTGAGCCTAAGGCATTAAGGGACTTAATCCAGGGCCTCTGTTTGAATTGGTAACAATATGATCTATTTCTTTGGAAAGTCAAAAAGCTCAGTCAAAAGTAGTGATGTCACTATCACATTTATTTGCTCCTAATAATGATCTAAGTCTTTTGATGTTAAGAATCCGCCAATCTTTTCTATATTTATTTTTATTACACAAATTGTTCCTATATAATACAGCTGTATAGTGCATGCTTAGGTGACAATAATCTTACATTAGTACATTATAGAATGATGAACCATCCTCCTTAAAACTATCTGTGCAGCTGTCTGTAAAAGCTTTGGGGATGAGAAATCTCTACAGATCTTATTGTGTGTGGTACTCAGATAGCCTAATGCACTTGATTTAGTAAAGTTTAAATTTTTAAAAACATGTGACACACGTGATCTTGCTCATGGAATGAACAACTAGCAAATGACCTTGCTTTTGTTGTTTATTAAATGAACTATTTACATGTGATGCGGCCTCTGAGTTTGTGAGACTTTCATAAGCCTTATGTGAACTCCGTGCCAGTAGGTGGCAGTAATGTGCAATTTAGTTATGTGCCGTAAAACATCGTAAAAGCAGAAGACAACAATAACAGAAGTCTAAAATGGAGGAAGCTGTGGCTTATAATTTTGTTTGACATACATCTTTATCAGAAGAAACTTGCAGCACATGTCCTGTTGCACAATCTCTATACAAAATGAGGAAGACGGTTTAACTGTGTGCTTTGTAAACCTGTTGGACTTGCAGTGCTAGCAAGCTAAGTAATGTAGGCTAACCCGAGAGCTTACTCTCTCTTAGCTACTTGACTGACCTCAGCTTTAATCGAACAAAATAGGCAATTTTATCAGGTGTGACCAGACTTTGAAGCGGATAATCGGCACACAACAACAGGTAAGCTGCGGGTTTTGTGCCAAGCACTATTGTTTTAGTCTTAACGATAACGTTAACGTTACAAAGTTTTAACCTAAAGTTATTAGCGTTGACTTGGGTGAATTCCTGTGACTACAGATGCACTAATGTTACCTAAGACCGTCAAATACCATAAATATGAGCACGTCAAAAACGCCAAAGTGTAAAAACATCTGAATGTTTATGCTTGTCCACATACAAATGCCGTTACTATAGCTACAGTTACTGTTACAGTTAATTTACCGTTACCGGTACAAACCACAGACACAGTCGCAGTTAACCTTAGTTACTTACTCCAGAGGCGGCCATGACATTTGCAGTTTGTTGTCAGTTTTATATTAGAGCCATCATCAGGAGCAGGTAGAGGAAATTACAGGTAAGACTTGGTATTAGTTATTTTGTATTTTATTTTATAAGAACTATAATATTTTGTAAATAGAAGTACTCCCACAATATAAAAAACTAAAACAGACTTAGATAATTATGTATAATATAGCCTCATATCACTCTAGGTATGCAAGTAATGGTTATTTTTTATTATTGATTCATCTGCCAATTATTTTCATTAATTTATGAATCATTGGTTAACCATGTAGTCAATGAAACATTAGAAAATAGTGAAAAATGCAGATCACAGCATCCTGGGGTTTAGGGTGAGGTCCTTAAACGTCTTATTTTGTCCAACCAACGGTCCAAAACCCTAAAATGTTCTTAAAAGGTTTACGATAAAGTAAGACCAATAAATGGAACAAATTATCACATTTGAGAGCCTTCAAGCAGCAAATGTTTGTCTGCGTGATGTTGTATTCTCTTATCTGAAGCTTGTAATGCTGCCATCCTGACCAGGTCTCCCTTTAAAAAGAGGTTGTGAAACGAGATAGGCAGGAGATGATGATAAGCACAGAATTATGTTAATCAAGCTCAAATTTAACAGATTTACAAATAATTTGCAACTATCAATTATTTTCATTATCGATTAACCTGCTTATTATTTGCCCATTATCTGTTTAGTCTATGAAGGTTAAAAAATAGTGGTAAACACAACAGATTAATTTCATTTGGATTGCATCCCTTGGACACAATCATCTCTGCTGTAGGTTTTTTGTTTGTTGGAAGTCACAATTTCACCAAAGCTTTTTCTTTGCAGAAAATATGGCTGACTCCCCACGTGAGTCTGTTCCCTCCCGAAAGAAGACACCCAGCAAGAGGACCAGGTTGGAAAATGGTTCTGACTCTCTCCGTCTAATAAAAAAAGCAGTAGTGGTCTTGACCAGACTCCCTGAATATAAGATCAGTGCTCTACGACCTCCAACGCCTCAGCAGTTCTACAGTGAAGATGAGGTGCTCAGCAGCTCTGACTCTGATATGCAGTGGGAGCCAGAAGGGGATTCTAGTGATTCAGATTTTGTAGCCTCAAACAAACAGAAAACTGCAAAACCGAAAAAGAGTGACACAACGAGACCACCCCCTGCAGCACCAACAGGCAGTAACAACAACAACAACAACAGTAAGACCACAAACACCATCACATGAAAACCACTTAAACAAGGAATTTATAATCCCCGAAGCTCCGATGTTGGAATATATACATTTTGTGTTTTGTACTTTTTCCACAGTGAATCAAGTAACCCCCATAATAATATCATCAGCCTTTGCCTATTGCTCTCATGAAACCACAAAGGTTCGTCCCAATTTGCCAGAGGAAGAGGTCAAAGTGGACATGATGGTGCTGGCCAGGAAAAAGCCCATGAGATGGCAACGGGGAAAAATAGTGGAAACAGTTACAAAGGGTAAGAAAAACACTTTTTTCAGCAGGAAAGTGATGTTAAGCACATTCAATCAACAGTAAACAAAGTCAGTCTGTAAAATCTAAGTACTCATCCTGTATAATACAAGTATCTTGTGTTCAGTATATCCCACAGACCCTGTTGCTAGCTTTTGCTGTTAACTTTTGGCAAATTTATTATTCGATTCATAGAGATTTTCATTTTGTTTTGATAATTGATTAATGATTTAAGTCGTTTAAAAAATGGAACAAAGGATTTGCTGCGCTTTCTGATTTTATATATTTAAAGGTCTTGGACTCTTGGCCCAACAAAAAATTTGAAGATTTATCCTTGGGCTTTGCTAAAATGTGATTTAATAGACTAAATTGATGTACATTAAAAACAAAAAAAATTATCAGAGGAATCAGTAAAACACTAACTAAGTTGCAGCCCAGATCATTTTCTTTTGATCATCTTCATTGTCGTGGGTTGTTTCATTCTTATATTTAATATCAAAACACAGTGACACATTCATTGACATTTTGTTCTTTGCAGAAGATGGACGGGTGAAGTACAAAGTTAGTTTTGAAGAAAAAGGGAAGAGCCTAGTTTCTGGACACCACATTGCCTTTGACCCCACACCAAAGCTGGAGCAGCTGTACGTCGGCGCTCGTGTGGTGGTCCAGTGTCAAGATAACAAGTTCTGGTTCCAGCCTGGCGTTTTGGCAGAGCTGCCCAGTAGAAAGAACCGTTTGAGGTGTGTTTGAATGAGCATTTATCCCTACATCTTTGCACCACCGCAATCTTTGGCAATACATCACAATCACAATTTGTCAAGGTTTGATTTTGATATAAAACATATTTTAATTTTTCAGATTCTTGGTCTTTTTGGATGATCACACGCCGGTCTATGTTGGTTTACCTTTACTTCACCTGGTGTGCAGACCATGTAAGTTTGGTTGAAGTGTTTATTTGTCTCACCTGAGGCCAAATATTTTTTATTCGGTCATGTTTGGTGGATGTTGATGCTGTTTTCTGTAAATAGGAACTTAAAACACCCTCCATGTTTACCTGCTGTCTTGATAAATTCAGGAGTCATTTTCCACAGCACTAAATCTATCAAAGGAAGAACATAATCATGCCATGCTCACCACTCTGTTTTTCTGAGTTTCTCTTTTCTAACACAAATACTGTCTTCATTCACTAAATCCTGCTTATGTTTCCAGGAAAGGTAAAGATTATGCCCCTTTGAGCAGCTGGAATGCTTTTAATGTGGAACATCTGTATAGGAAATCATAGGTTTCACTGACATGAGCTTAAAAGCAATCGAAAAACAGCAAAGTACAAGTGATTACAGGTGATAAGAGAAAAGAGAAACTGTTGTGAAGATGCTCATTATGCTAAATTAACCATGTTATTTGCTGTTCAAAGTGCAGGTCATTCCACCTGTTGCTTATTCATTGTTTATATAATATGAGAGGATGCTTTTAAGGTACCCAGATTCATTTTTTGGCTATGTGTGGCGCTGTGGAGCAATGAGTGGGTCCCTGTTTTGTTTGTGCTGGGCAAACATATTTGTGTAAGGTAAACATGTTCATTCAAAGCATCTGGAAGATGAGTGACTGACTCTTTGTTTGTTTTTCGACAGTGGAAGATGTTTTAGAGGACCTACCAGACAGCTTTCACAAGCATTTCATGAAGCGCTACCTGAAGGACTGGCCGTACCCACATTTAACCCAGTACAGAGCTGGACAGTCCTTAAATGTAGAATTAACCGGAGTCCAGCAGAGGTGTGAGGTGCAGGTGGTCGACTGCAGCCTGATACAGGTCGTTTTTCAGGTCAGTATCATTTAACACTGCTGGTTGTTCATATGACGTTCTTTTCATCTCATTTTTGTTTGAAATATTTTGATATAATGTGGTGTTCATGTCATACTCAGGATAATCAACAAAAGGAGTGGATCCACCGAGGCTCCTTACGACTGGAACACATGGCTAGGTTTTTGGAATTGAAAGCGGGGGAAGAGCGTAAGGATGACTCTGAATAAAAGACCATAGATACAGGTGAATTATAATATAGCTCTGCAGAGTAAAAATAATCCACCTTCAATAATTTTCATCATTATCACCCCCAAGTGATGTGCCATTGGATTTTGAAAAATGTAACCCAAAATTAGATTTGCAGTTATGAAATGAGTGCACATGAATAATTCAAGCCCAGTGTTTGTTCCAACCTGATTTTTATTTTATTTTTTACCTTATATGTATGGTACAAATCTGCAGATATAGTCACTTGGTGGACTATTGCGATTCCAAAATAAATTGTGCATCATTAAACATAGAAAAAATACTGAACAATGGTCATTTTCAGTTTGTTCAGAAATATAAATTTATGTCAGCTTTTGGCAGCATATTCAATCGGCTGATGTACAAACAAGCAACTGTGCGTGACACAGACAAGAATATTAACTTCCTCTTTTATTTTGAACTCATATTTTTAGCTTTCATAAATTGGTCACTGCTCCTGTAAAACATTGTTATATCAAAATATAATTTTACCATTATTACAAAAAATGTTAAGCAAAATACTTGAGGTGATATTGCTGGAACATTTTGAAGAAGTTGCTACATCCTGTGAGTTTTGGGGAGCCGTAACAACAGAGTTTGATATCACTTTTAAGTTGTTAATGTTAATGTTTTTGATGTTCAATATACCTCGTTTATATTAATTTTATTTTGATACAGTATATGCTGTTTGTCTCAAGCCTTGTCAGTGGTTAAGATTTGGGAACAGATCAGCATAACGCAAACGAATCAGTGATTCTAGATTCATATTTCTTAAGTCAATAGCCTTTTAATTCTTTGTTGTTGCTGATCAGCATTTTCTCAACACTGTTCAATTTGATTATTTGTTTTATACCTCCCATGTCCATTTAGTTTGTGATGCTTTTGTTCCTTTTTTTAAATAATCAAAGTTAAAAAAAAACCTTTTACATTGTATAGTTCATCATTTGCAAGTGTGCTCAGCCCCATTTACAGAAATGTATTAAAAAATCTTATTTCTCAACCTTGTTCAGCTTTGTCTTTTTTTTGCTGTGTCCTCCAACATGTTCAGCTCCACTTACTGTAATGTGACTGTACAGGCCTTTCACTAAGCAGAAAAATCTATGGTCTCAATTTAACTGAAATTCAGATGTTAAATTGACTCAGTAAATAAATTCTTAGATATTTAACATTTCTCTGTAACAAAACTACTTCCCCCTATTTACAGTATCTCTTCCATATCTATGAAGGCCAGTTAAACCAGTGCGTATTTCAAAGAAAACACCAACATGCACATTCTTAAGTGTTGTTGAAATTGCATCAATATTATCAACATTAAACACACAAAATACTTTAGTAGACAAGTATAAAAACACATTGATAATGGGAAGTTCACTTTAACAAGCAGAGTGTCAGTAGAGATTCCCCCAAACAACAGTGAAACACAATGTTCAAGAGAACAAAGAAACCCCTGTCCTATTGGTTTAGCTGATGCTAACTCATGACAGATTTAGAGTAAAGCCAATATCTGGAAGCACTCAGCCACACATAAAACAAACCTATAGCTTTACAACCTTGCTGGAAAGAACAGACCAACACATACCGCAAAACACCTGAACATAGAGGAATATAATTACTAGTAAGAATATGAAACCAGCACAAAAACATTAGAAATGTTAAAAGGTCATAATACAAAAATCCCATTCCTCCATATGAGACTGAGTGCACTGCTGGGTAGCTTTTGAATATTTAATTGAAGCGAAATAGACAAAGCAGAAAGACTTGTTGGTCTGGTGTGCGGACACAGGGGGCAGCAGTGAGTCTGTCACGGCTTGGCGCGCGTGGGCATCGTGAGCCGAAGAAGACGCTGTGTTCAAAAACGCTCTTGGGAAAGCCACGCTGAGGTGAGATATATGCTTTAATGAAAGTATTTAAATTGCTAAATTCCCAACTTTTACTATAGAAAAAGCTTAATGGAAGAATAATAACTAATTCGTTTGTCAAATGTATCTCGGATATTCTTCCCCACCTCAGATGGAGACCAGCTCAAAGCAGTTTCCTTCACACTTGGGGTTAGCTCTCAGGCAGTGGATGAAGCGGTCTGTAATGGCACAGGTCCCAGTGGACAACCCGTTGCAGACGTGTGTTTCTTAAGTGGCTTGTGTTTTTAATACAGTCTTGTAACGTAGCTAGGCTCAGGCACTCCCTAGATGCAATAAAAACGAAACTGTTTGTGTGTGATGTGACTTGTTGCTTCATTTGGATGTTTGACCGTCACTGTGCATAGTGGTGTGACTTAGATAAGTTTCACAATAGGCTTTGTTCACATTCACCAGCTGAAGTTTGCTTGTTCAGTCAGATTTGGTGACATTTGCTTCCAGAATTTGCTGATATGTAGTAGGTTTAGAGTCGATCTGGCAATGTTTCTGGCTGCCACACAACCCCAAAGTATAGTATTTCCATCCCCATGCTTAACAGCTGACAAAGGGGAGGTTACTAGGCACTGACTTGGTACCAAGATGTTGCACATACCACACATTTTTGTAAATAACTTCAATCGGAAGTACATAACTTGTACATAACTTCTTTTCACTTCAAAAAACAACAAAATATGCAGTGATTATGGATGGGGATGAGATGGAGATTAGCAAAGAGGAGCTCCAAAAGTGGATCAGAAAGAAGGTAAAGAAGAATGGCCTGGTTTCCCCAGATGTGCTAAAGAAATACAGTCTGCTGCAGTCACTGCTGGAAAGGAGGGAGAAACAGGCTGCCCACCTCCTGAAGCTCTGCGAGTGAGTGTTGTATCTTCCCTATGATCATGTTTCTGTCTCGTGTAAAATCACCAAAATCAACCATTTTGTTTTGGTTGGTCACCCCATAACAAACAAATTTCTAAAACCTGAGGATCCCCATACAATGGACACATGGGAAACATTAGTTTCTGTGTATGCATGTGTGAGACAGATCCTTTGGGGTTATCACAGTCCTTTTTAATAATAATAATATTAATAAACATTATTTGTATAGCACTTTTCTTACACAGAATGCAGCTCAAAATGCATTGACAAATATAAAAGGAGAAAGGGAGTTAATACAGGGAGACTTAAGACAGGGTGTTACTTTTTCTATGGTATTAATGAAATACCAATGCAGTGTCTTATTGTTACAAAATGGACATTTTGTTTGTTTCCCTTCCATTTGATAGTTTGATGGTGGGAAGGACAGAAGAGTAAATCCTACTGGGTCCATAAACTTTACATGTCCTCACTATGAACTCTGTCATAGCTTGTGACTGATGCCAGACCAGGGATGTCTGCTACATCCCTTCAAGATTGAAACCTGGGTTAATCTCTGGTCGGTTTAGTCGTAATAAATTCAGCTCTTATCCTGCAGTGCTCCCTAAAATAGAATAAAGTGTCCCTTATAGCAGCGAAAGTTGTGCCAATGATGTCGAAGGGCTGGCCACTCTGTAATGGCTCCCAGTCATTTCTACACAAGATGATCGTATTGAAATATTCCCAGGCCATTTGTGTACAAGAGGTTTTAATTTCTGTTTATAGGAAGGATGAAAATATCGTATTTGTGTTAAAGTGTTTATGTTTTTTGCCTGACTCCTGTCCTCTTTGATAATGCTGTTGATGTCTTGCAGGTCTGTGGCAGCATGTGAAGCGACTGTGAAGAAACAATACTTGTTGCTAGGGTGGGAGTACAGAGACACAGATTCTGATGATGATGATGATGATGATGATGATGATGATGATGATGATGATAATATGAGTGGCTGTGGTAAGATGTGCATCATTTGTTAATGTACTCTTGGTATGTTTGTGTCCACTGATAATTGCTCAGCTATTATCAACCAGGCAAAATTGCTTATTTTAGTCTGTTTAACTTGTGCTTTTTACCTTTTGTAGGACGTACACCTCTATCCCTATCTGAGTCCGTTCGCTCCGAGTCTCAAGTCTGCCCCCCTCCAGCTACTAATGGTTGTACTCGTCTGTTACCAAATCTGCTGGACAGTGAAACTCTGAATAGAGACGATGGCAAAAAAAGTTCTTGTACTCTAATAAAGGAATCAGTGGTGGTCTTGACCAGACTGCCTGCATCTAAGATCAGAGCTCTACGTCCACCACCATCTCTAAAGCACCAGAGTGAAGATGAACCCTCAAACAATTCGGATTCTGATGTACAGCGGGTACCAGAAGATGACTTCTCTCCCTCAAGTTTTAAGTCTGGGTCAAATAAGAGGAGGAAAGTAGATCGAATGTGGAATGAAACACCTGCTAAGAATGGGGCAACGCCTAAAGCCAGGACAAGCTCTGATGCTGAGAGCAATGCAGCGAAAGAAAAAACAAAAGCACCCCAAGCTAATAAAAAACCCAAAGACAAGAGCAAGTCAACAACAACAACAACAACAACACCACCACCAGCTGACGACAATGGTAACGTCCAATGAAAACACAGGGAAAAAAACATGAAAAAACTATGTTTTGTGGTAAGCTGAGACAAAGCTGTAGTGGTGTCTGCTCTTAAGCATGGTTTGGTTTTTCTTCTGTTTTTGAAAGGACACTTATTTTCCTATCTAAACAACAGCACTCACAATTTTATCTAGTCTGCCAGCCAATTCGATTTTTTTGTTGGGCCATTTGATTTGTATTATACATTGTAGAGTCCATTAGTAGTGATAATATCTGCTGAATTAATGTAAAAATGAATACCAAAAGCTTCGCCCAGAGATTAGCCTGCTGGCTAGTTGGCTACCTGTCAAGATGAAAGCACCAACATGAGTAAATTACAGTGTTGAAGAGAAGATGAAATGAGACAGTTTGCTGTTTCATGTTTTTGTAATCTAAATTGGGACAGATCCATTTTTTGTTTGACTAATCACAATGAACTGAATTAACCGCCTACACTGTGACAGCATGTTTTAAAGCGTCACTTATTAAGAGAAACTCTTCTTCTTTACATTTTAAAAGAAGTCTATATGCATAGGCTAAGATATTGATTTTAGATCAAGTTCATCAGTTAACATGTTGTGTGTTATTTTCACAGTCACAGGAGCAAGCCGTGTGTGCATACTATCAGCTCTTCGCCAATCCACGGACAAAGCCACCAAGACCCCTCCTAGCGTGCCACAAGGCGAGCTCTGTGTGTCCATGAGGGTCCTGGCCAGGAGGAGGGCCATGAGCTGGCAAAGTGGGAGAATCGTGGAAATACTAACAAAGGGCAAGAAATACATTTTTTTAAAAAATCCATGAAGCAGCACAACACAGAATACAATGCAACACGTTCATCTTCTACAATTTGTTGCTTGCAAAAAAATGAGGTTTTGTCAAAGTAGACAGGAGTATTTATGCAGCATATGTTCATCTGTGTGAATTGATTAAAAAGAGTTAATACCATAACTCAAACTCTTCTCAAAGCTTTAAAACTTTGTGATACAATGAAGTACCACAGGACATGATTTGGGCAGAAATATTATGATGTATCTGCCACAAATTCCTGATGCAGAGATATGAAATTACTTAGAGAGAGTATCGTTCAAGCAATTGTTGAATGATGGAGCAAAAAACAGCACATTGGTGTTGTGATTTTACATGCTTTGCTTCGTGTTTTATTTTCTTTGCAGAAGATGGTAGGTTGAAATACAAGGTTCATTTTGAAGAGAAGGGGAAGAGCCTTGTGTCTGGTCACCACATCGCCTTTGATTGTATGCCAAAGGTGGAGCATCTGTTTGTTGGTGCTCGTGTGGTGGTCAAGTATCAAGCAGACCAGTCCCACTTCTCCCCCGGCGTCCTGGCAGAGCTCCCCAGCAGGAAAAACCAAATGAGGTGTGTGTTGTTGCAACTTTTTCAGATGATGCTGTTTTTCAAGAAATCAATTCTCTGTTTAATTTTTTGCTTTAGCCAAATCAAGGTTTGATAAAAACATTTTTTCTATTTTGCAGGTTCCTGGTCTTTACTGATGATCACACACCGGTCTATGTCGGCTTACCTTTGTTTCACATGGTGTCCAGACCATGTAAGTTTAGGTCTCTTCATACAAGAACTGTTTTTGAGGATTTATTTCAGTGACGACAGTAAGGTATGTTTGGTCAACTGTGGTCGAGAGGCCGTTTTGAGTTGACCTCGGGCTTTAATTTAGGTAAACTCTAAAAGTGGAGGCAGTGGATGTCAAATAACATAACTGAGTCTTTTACTTGTCTTACTTTCCTCTTGATTACATAAACATGAATTCTAATTTGCTTTTGATAAAGAATTTGACTCAGTGTTTCTGCATTGTATGAAAACCCTTTCGATGCTGATCTTTTGATCCAAGTCCAAACTTTATCCGATAATGACATTTACTGTGTTGTTAGCAAACCAATCTCAACTCAAGGTCCACTTGCTTGCTGTTTTTGGAGTTTGCACAGTTGCAGTGAGCACCCTCCAAACTTCTCATCTCTGTTGAAATATGAATGAGTTAGATGTGAAATAGGTTTCTGACCCTGGAAACAGCGGTTGACAAAACAGTCTCAACTCAATATCTTACTTGCTTGTCCTGAAGTTTTCAGGCATACCTCACAGTCCTTATCAATTTTGAGATCTATTGTTTCCTATTTTCTGTATGATACTTCTTGCCTTGGAGTGTGCATTGTGCATAAAAGTCTGCCTTGAAGCAGGCTTGATCTTATATACACAAATGGCTAGAAGAAATATTTAGGGCTATAAAAAAATTAACAAATTACAAGTAATAATTGATAACAAATGATAAAAGGAAGTCTGATAATCAGACTGAGTTTCATTTTCATCTTATCATTCTGCCTGCTGTTTGTCTTGTGTTTGGCATGTTGATCAAAGAAATATGCTGATGTAAGAGATCAGACTTACAACAATCTGCATAGCTTTGTCAATCTCATCCAAGATTGTTGCCGTTTTTGAGTCGCTCTTTTTCTGGCTCTAGCACAGGAAGATGACATTTCCGTTCTTAATTTCTCCTTCAAAGCCCCCATTGACTTGGTTGTTTTTCCAACCAGGGAAACAGTCATCAACAGTCCCAACACCAGAAATATTTGGATCACTGAAAAAGTTTGGGATTTGAGCAGAGAGCTAGAGTTCTGCAACCTGGCAAGATTACTGATAAAAGGAATTAAAAACTGACCATTAACCAGATTAACCTTTGACTTACACCTGGTGAAAAGTCTTTAGTTTACTAAACATAAGTTACTCTGACATACATACATTCTCCACACCTGGTCACCCGTGCATTAAAGAGCTTATACTAAATCCTCTATTTTAAGCAGTAAACTCTGTCATTTCCATGAACAGCAAATATTGACACAAATTCTTACATGTTGTGCAGATGACCCTAAGAGGAATCAGAAACCCAAATTTTTGCACTTGTTGAATCACACAGCACAGCACCTACTATTATATTTCTGGTAAGGAGAGAGTGACAGATGTTTCTTTTTTCTGTGACAGTGACAGATCCTTTGGACGATATTCCAGATGGCGCCCACAAGGATTTCATGAAGGAGTATTTGAAGAACTGGCCTTACCCACCCATGACCCAGTACAAGGTTGGACAGCTAATTAATGTAGAATTTAATGGAGTCCAGCAGAAGTGTGAGGTGCAGGTGACCGACTGCAGCTTGATAAAGGTTGTTTTTCAGGTCAGTACATTTAGATGTCACTCTTGGAAGTTTTTGCAACTGGATTCTTGATGTTTTTCTGTTATTTATTTAGATTGCGTTACTTATATAGTCGATGTGTTGTCATATGCAGGAAGATCAACATAAGGAGTGGATCTACCGAGGCTCCACGCGCTTGGAGCACATTATTAATATGAGGAAGCATTTGGATTCAAAAAAAAAGAACTCGGAGAAGAAAAAATCTACAGGCAATCTCAGGCAGCGGAAAGCTTAATTCTTACTGTAAAACAAAATATTCAGTTATTTGAGTTATTCCCAGTCTTATTTGTCTCCTGTATTTCTCCGTCTTGTGTCCTTCAGTATGGTGAAGAACTTGATTGTGACCACTTTGCAACAAATCACCTCACAGCCCATCAATGTTTGTGCAGGCTCGATTGGGATGATGGACTGGACTCTCATGTGCTGCTAATGCTTTTGCCTTGCTGGAGTATTTGAAAACTGTCAGACACTGAGATTATTTGTATCATAGTTTTTGTGTTCTTAAATGAAAATAAATTGTCTAATTTTCTACAAGCTATTTGGCCGTGTTAACTTATGAAGGAAGCAGTAACTATTTTAGCTGTATGTAAACATAAAAAGTACAAACCATGGAAGCCAATCTCAAAAATTATGTTTAATCCAAATCTTTACAGCTAAATCAAAATTAAGACAGCAAGGTGGGGAACTGCCCAGGGGTCCCCGAAAGCTGCAGGTTTGTTACTCTATTTCTATCCGCATAATTTGATTAATTGCAAATTTGTAAAAAATTTCCACCACATAAGTTTCCATCTTGTGGCCCCGTCTGATGAGGGACCTTGTCTCATATAGTTTTAAGACCTTGAATGTGTTAGTTTATATTGATCTCCTTTGTTTTAAAGTTGTATTTTATTAAACTGCTTTAATATTTTTTCTGTCAGTTAAAGTTATTTTCATTATAAGTAAGTATGCCAGTTATCTTCTTTAATAACTGATTGATAGACAGTAGTGTGCACATCATTATGCCCTGAAACCGATACTCAAATTAGTTCATTTTGTCCCCAAATTTTGAGTTTACTCTCATAGAAAACTAACAATTAGCCACATGCACAGTTTGTACCAGCAAACTTTTGCATTTTTATTTATTTTTTTAATAAAAATTTGAGTGATGAATTAACTATTAAAATTGTTGTCAGTTATTTTTCTGTCTGCCAGGCAATACATTAATCTACTAGTAATTTCTACTGATTGGTTTAGGAAATATTGAAACTGCCATGTCCAGGGTCAATTTTTGATCTGGAGCCCTATAGGAGATTGATCTGACATTGCATACAAAGTAAAAACTGAGATAATTAAAAAATCTAAACTACTAAGAAAAATGTTTGACTATGACAACATTGTGAGATATTTGATTTTGTAAATCAATATTGTGAGATAAAAAGTTCTGATTTCAGATTTATTAATTAAATAAAAAATGATGTCATAAACATTTGCCCAAATAATATATAGTTTAAATAATACACATATAAATTAACTCATATTTTGGACAATGACAATTTGACTTTAAAATATATTTATGCCTGTTATAAGTTGAGGGTAGTGAGCCAACTAGTCAATCTGGTTGTTTGTGTACACACCGGACTGAATTAGACTTCGGGCGCTGGGAGGCGTTAGCACCTCTAGTCTGAACCAGAACTAGCTGTACTGAGCAGATAGAAAAAAAGCTGTCCGCCTGCTAGCAACAGAGCTCTGAACATCGGGCTAGCAAGAAGATAATAGAGAAAACTGGAACGCCACCACGGATTTCTTGTGGGACAAACGTACAGGCCTCGCTGCTAAAACGGTAATTATTGTACACGAACTGTTTCATGGCGTTGAATTAGCTACATTCCGACTAAACGTTTAGCACGGTTAGCTAATGTAAGTAGCCGTTTAGCTGGTGAACGTAGCTAAGCTAAGATGGCGGTCAAATTATTTACATTAGCCAATGTTGCTAGAAGAGCATGCTAACTGCTAGTACGTCGCTTGTTGGTCAGTTAGTTAGCTGGTTCGACATATGTTATGATGTGTTGGTGCTTGAAAATGGGGAAAAATTAGTGATCGTACTTAATGTCCAAGTGCTTAGTGGAATCAACAATGTTAACGGAAGCGTTACAAACGCTAGTATTGCATCGTTTTTCAAGGTACGAAAAAAGCCTTAGCGACGCTTGTAGATGTTTAATTTGAACCTGTAATATTGTTATGATTTGAATCTAGTATAGTTAAGGCTTAACTGATAATGTCATAATGGTACCATTACCCGTGGATGCCAAGTCTATTTGTTTACTGTTTACAATCGTATGGATCACCACTATATTTACAGCAGCCAGTGGTGGGTTGTTACTAGTTCAATAGGATCATGCAACAGTGTTATTAAAATGCTTGCCCACATTTGATCACTATTCTGTTATTTGACTTATTTCCAGGTCCGCTTCAACAGTTGTCTGTCTAGCTGCAACTGTTTTTGCACAGATTTAGAAACTGTATGCTTTGCTATGCTCTATGCTTCCTCTTGATGCATGTTGAAGTTGCAATGTATGTTTCTGTGGTTTGCAGTATTCAAATGTAGGTTAGGCCCCTTGCACATCCACGTTTCTTACCAAACGCTGTGTGTTTACTAAGCTGTTGTCCTCAGTCAAACCTCTGATCTGATCTTACGGAGCAATTAGATCTAACGTTTATATTTTCACACACAGTTGAATGTGTGATGACAAAAAAATACTGTTTCTGGCTGCTTCAGCTCGTTTGGGATTAAATTTGTTCGTTTTTCTCTGTTAAAACTGCTTCTACTGACTCCCACAGCTCACTGTCTGGCAGCCACTGATGTGAATATTTGGCAAGAATAAAAATGTGAACAGGAGTAGCTGTAAAATAAATGGGTTCCTTTATTTGACTGCAGTTGTTCCATGCTATTATAAGTTCAACAAGCATTTCCTCAACTTAAATCGGCATTTTAGCTATGGGCATCCATTCTTTTTAATTAATATCCTTCTAATCATCCCCTAGATGCCTCACAATAGACGGTACTCGTCTTCGGACAGAGACAGTCGAAGCAGCTACCAGGACCGTTACAGAGACAGAGACAGAGGGCGAAGACACCGACACAGAAGATCGCCATCCTACTCATCCAGCAGTGACAGAGACAGAGACCGAGACAGAAGGGGACGGGGACACAGGCAGGAAGGAAGTTATGCACGTTCAAGGAGGTATGTCTGTGTGTATAGTGAGATTTGTTTGGTTTGTCACGCTGAAAATAGATTTTATAGCACCAACTCCAGACCTCCAGACTCTTTTAGGTTTGGTTGGTTGCTGGTCTGTAGATTTTAATGTATGATCGTCCTCTGTTTCAGTCGTAGTTATGACAATCGCTCAACGGAGCACCGACCATTTGACAGAAGATACTGCGATCGAGACCGGGACAGAGAAAGGGAGCCACATGGAGCAGCTGAAAGTTACTATCCACGCGACTTCTCCCCAAATATGTATGACTACCGACGTGGCCGCGAGAGGGAACGTGAACGGGATGAGTCGTATAGACGGAAAGGCAGCAGGCGTAAGCACAAACGAAGGCGGCGTAGAACCAGGTCCTATAGCCCATCCTCCTCGGTGAGTACAGCAAGACCTGAGATTGTGTCTTAACTCTCCTCATCTTCTGTCTTTCCATCTCTGTCTCTTTCACCCAGCTCTCTCTGTCTCTGTCTTTCCCTAACCATTTCTTCTTCGCAGCCCCTGGAATTGGTAAGTAGTACAATCTTTATGATTTGTTTTTGTTCTGTCAGAGGGATTTTATTTTATTATTTTTTTGTGTAAGTTGTTTTTTACCTAAATTGGCATTTCTTTTTGGCAGAGCATTTTCATTTTTATGCAAACACTTTTTCATTAGTTTATTAATGATCAATCACAAATTCTTGCTGCTCTTCAGATACACACCCACCATAGCTTTCTTAACTTCTTAACTGTAACTGTAGTTACACTTAATTCTGTATCTGTGGCCCTACCTTTCATAAAAATGTATTTAGAAGTTGTCAGTTGTATTGGAAAAAGCCTGTGATAGCAATTGCTTGGCCACTTATGAATTTTAGCGCAGATAGGCTGTAAAAAGTGAAAATGTTCTACCAAACATCATATTAAATTCAGATTTAAATTAAATGTAGATTTTTGTTAGAATTCAGATTCACAGATTTATTAAAGTACAGTTATTTTGTGGGCTACACTGGACCACACCTGTGTATTAAGAAGTATAAATTTAAGTGAGCAAGGGGTTGAATTAGTATAAATGTTGGGCTATATTTATATGTTTCCTGCTTGATAACATATGGTCCTCTCGTTTTATTTTCCCTCCTGTTTTATCTCAAAAGTCAGCCTGATAAGTTTTGAATTAGTTATTTACTGTCTTAATTGGTTTTTGCGTTGATGAATGGATATGCCAGTTGCTTCCTTGTTTGTAAGCAGCTGTGGTTTAAAGGTAGAGGGGGGAGAGGAGCAGAGGACAACATGTGATCTTTGACTTGTTCCCTTGCACTATATCCCTATCGTTTATATATTTCCTTCACGTGGTGTCATGCGTGAATCGCCCCATGACCACCAAACCCACCTACAACCACAACTACATCAACTACCACCAACACCACCCTCCTCTTCCCTCCTCGTCTACCTGTGCCGCCTGACGCCATGGCTGCGGCTGCCCCTGAAAACCCCCTGTTCCCTTTGGTTGTGTCGTGACCTGCTGATGGCGGTTTGGGTGTGAAAACAGCGGAGCGACAGCCGGACGCGGGCACTGAGTGTGAGGGACGACGAGGAAGGGCACCTGATCTGTCGGAGTGGGGACGTCCTGCAAGAGAGATGTACTCACTGCCACTACTCTATCGTAACCCTTCTCCATATGAGTATTAAAGCATAGAGCATTTACATGACATGGGAGTGCCTGATGATGATGATGCCTTGCTAGAATGCTCTTCGCTCTAGCTGAAATAGCAGGGTGGATTGCAAGAATGTTGAAGATTTTAGGAGGGACTTTAGATACTTTCTCCTTTTTGTTCTAGGATTTTAAACTGTGGAGCATTTTCTATGTTTCACAGGTTACTTGACTTTCCTAAACATAGAATCCCATTTGCAGCTGTTTGTCTCTGTTGTGTTTTAGATTAAAACTCAGTTACAGTTTCAACTGTAACTTCAGCTAGCCATTTTCCACTATGAGGTTTTCAGGGATTTTGTCTGTTTTTTGTTTTTTTTTATTAGACATCCAACATGCTCATCACCAATGTAGCCTTATTATAGTACAACCAGCGCACATATAGACAGTACTATTATACTAACACTTTTGTTATTTTCAGAATCATGCATTGTTTAGTCGAAATACTAATTATTTTTTTCCAGTTTCACACACACACTGTGTCCTTTTGGACAACGACGGCCACATCTTGAAAGCATGTACCCACATTTTCGATGGCTACAAATTGGTCATCAGAGGAAGGGAGTGCTTTACATTTGCCCCCTTATCATAGAGCAATGCATCTGGTTATCATAGTTAACCTCAAAGTGTTTCAAGCCTGCCAGATTGAATAGGCAGCCATTTGAAAAGGGGATGGGCGCTAGCATGGATACGCCTGTCTACACTTTTGCATTATGTATTTCTGCATAAGTCCACATGTCTAATGCCCCTGTTCTTTCTTTCCCTGCTCTCCCTTTCTCTTCCTTTTCTTTCTGTGTTGTGTTGCAGATGAGATTGTCAGCACTTTGGGAGAAGGCACCTTTGGGAGGGTGATGCAGTGCATTGACCATCGCAGGTGTGTGTCTGTGTGTGTTTGCATGTGTCTGTGTCTTTTTGTGTGTGTGTGTGTGTGTGTGTTTTTGTCAATTAAAGCAAAAAAACAACAACTGTCAAGGGTCCTATTTCCAAGACCCCCAGTAGGGAATATGTGCGCATTGTGCTTGATTTATTTTTTTATTTTGAAATGTTTTTGTGCTGCTTGCATGAGATTGGGATGGTAATATTAAACATCCAAATGTGCTTTAGTTTTCCACTGTTCTTTAGTGTCTTAGGCCAATGTGTTGATTAGAGACTTTGCTGGCATAGTCAAACTATTAACTGTTATGGTTTAACCGTGAAGTCAAACAAATGTCACTTTGGTGTTTGAAATTCAGTGTGTAGTCAGGCCCTTTTCTGCAAACAGCATCTCCTCGAAGTGAGATTTACACACATGTAATGTATGTTTTGTGTTTTATTACCTCTTATGTTTACAGGGGAGGAGCCCATGTTGCTCTGAAAATCATCAAAAATGTGGAGAAGTATAAGGAAGCAGCTCGTCTGGAGATTAATGTACTAGAGAAGATCAACGAGAAGGACCCTGATAACAAATTGTGAGTTTTGACTGAGTGCTTTGCTACTACAATCAAATGAACTTTACTTATAAGTGACACTGCTTGAACCAACACCATTCTTTATTAAAACTGGGTGATAAACCAAAATGTATCAGTACTGGCAATAACTGCCACAGACCAATAAAGTTTTTCTAATGTCAGAAGATTTGGTAAAAGCCTCACCTTTTTCAGAGAAGCTTTTGAGAGTTACCAAGAAATGTTGTACTAGATCAGTCTCTTTCAAAATGTTTGATTCAGCTGTAGTATGCTCTTGGTATAAATGATCCACTACATCACTGACAAACCTCTTGTATCCTGTTTACCTTGCAGCCTGTGTGTACAGATGTATGACTGGTTTGACTATCACGGTCACATGTGCATCTCCTTTGAGCTCCTTGCTCTAAGCACCTTCGACTTTTTAAAGGAAAACAACTACCTTCCCTACTCAATTGGTCAAGTCCGACACATGGCCTACCAAATCTGTCTCGCTGTGAAATGTAAGTTTGTTTTTATTTCCGCTATTTGATTTGGTACATAAAAAACCTGTATGATTTGGAGAATTAAGAATGCATTGAATCCAACAAATAGAAATACCAACATATTTCTAAATTGTTAAAATAACCAACAGAGCATGTTCATTGAATACACTCTCACTCTTCTGACTTGAACTTTTATGTTCCTGTAATGAAGCTTTTTGACTTAATCCGTTAAAATAAGAATAATTGTTTTCCCAACAAACACACCCTCATTCATCGTCTTATTTTCATCAGTTGCCTATATGTGGAGTGACTGGAGTAAGAGCAGTTGTTGTTTGTGTTAGACAGCCTGTAACCACATGAGGGCGTTACAGCTCCAAAGCAGATTGTGACTATTTACTTAATACGCATTTCAGGAAGAAATAATGCTGTATTAATCCCGGTCCGGTCTATTAAATTGTGCAGTTTACTGTCTGTAATGTTAGTGTCTTTATGGATTCTATTCTTTTTACTATTGTAAATGTTGTTTTCATAGTCTTAGTTATTGGAATATTTTTAAAAAACTGTTTTTTTCAGGTTTCATTACTATCATCACCATCATCATTATTTGTCGCAATAATATTTAATCTAATCTGAAATGAATTAAGATCAGTGCACTGAATGATTATTACATGGATTGTAACAGCTTTAATTTAATTTACTGTCAGATGTGAAAGATTAAATAAGTAATTTTTTTTTTCTCCTTAGTTCTCCATGACAATAAACTGACACATACAGACCTAAAGCCTGAAAACATCCTGTTTGTCAACTCAGACTTCACAATGTACTACAACGTAGAGAAGGTAAGAGGCAGTGAACAACTCCTACAACAACAAAGTTTGCATTAGACGTAGAAAAGTCAGTTTAAGCTAGGTAGTTGTGAAACACTTGTGTGTTCTATCCTGCAGAAACGAGAAGAGCGGACGGTTAAGAGCACAGCGGTCCGTGTAGTGGACTTCGGTAGCGCCACTTTTGACCACGAGCACCACAGCACCATTGTGTCCACACGGCATTACCGTGCCCCCGAGGTCATACTAGGTAAGAATGACTATAAGCTGTTGGCCCTGAATTGATTATTGTGTGATTAATCACAAGTCCAATCAAAACAAGGGCCAGTTACTTAACAGGGAAATCATTTGGCTCAACTCAGTTGTTCATAGTTCATAGTAGTTGTTCTTGCAGAAACAAGCTTCATCCTACCAGCTGAAAAAAGCACAGTTCAGCGTCCCCACCCTGATTTTGCTGAAGTTTAAGGTTCCTTGTTCTGCAAGAAATAAGCAGCATTAACCATAGTCTGGAGTACCCTGCATCTTTGATACATTTTTCTGTGTATTTTCATATATTCATTATGTATTTTTCTCCTCCAGAGCTGGGCTGGAGCCATCCCTGTGATGTGTGG
Source organism: Seriola lalandi dorsalis (assembly GCF_002814215.2). Taxonomy (NCBI): domain Eukaryota; kingdom Metazoa; phylum Chordata; class Actinopteri; order Carangiformes; family Carangidae; genus Seriola; species Seriola lalandi. The sequence goes on along the minus strand of NW_019524961.1, from coordinate 693,138 downwards.
AGCATTGGCTGTATCCTGTTCGAGTACTACCTAGGCTTCACCTTGTTTCAGGTACAACAGCACCCTACTCCTGTCAGCAGGTTGCAACCAATACCATGGCCTCACTCAGCGTTTAAGATGAGGAGAATAGCAGGTTAACTGGTCAATATCATCAAACATTGTAGAATCACCCCCTATGCAACTGTCCACCTGTCCACATTCCTAACATGTTAACACAGCTCTGCAGCTCCTCCTTCATCCTAGAGGATGTTACAGTAATATTAGAGTTGAAGAAAGTTAAATAAAAACTAAATGAGGACTGATTTCCCACTCCCAGAAGCTTCATAAATGTGGTCTCAAATGTCACCAAACAATGAAAGATGTGCGTTTGGCCAAATATACATGTACATGGCACGTGTAGCAGCAGTTATTGAATCCAGTTGTTAACCTGGTAGAAACCTGTGGTAACTTTTCTGAACTCTGACTGTTTCTGTCTTTTCCTCTTTGCTGTTAAATCATTCTTATCTAACTCATACTTTTATCAGACTCATGACAACAGGGAGCATTTGGCCATGATGGAGAGAATCCTGGGACCGGTGCCCTCTAGGATGATTCGCAAAACAAGGTGAGAGATCGTACAAACGCACCAATGTGATAAACATTTTGTATTGAAATAAACATGTACACAATTGAACACCGCTCATTCTGACGTCCGTACCCTCTCAGGAAGCAGAAGTATTTCTATCGTGGCCGTCTGGACTGGGACGAGAGCTCTTCAGCGGGGAAATACGTCAGAGAAAACTGCAAACCCTTGCGGGTAAGTGGAGTGGATGTGTGGTGGAAAAGGGAATAAATACCATAATTAGCAGGGCTGCAGTGACAACAGTGCATTGTACTGAAAAGAACAAAAGTGTCTTTGTTTTGTACTTTTGACAGTCACTCAATATTCCCCCTCATCTCTTTTCTGTTATTCTTTTTTGTTTTCCTTTCTGTCCTTCCATCAGCGGTATTTGTTGTCGGAGGCGGAGGAGCACCACCAGTTGTTTGACCTCATTGAAAGCATGTTGGAGTATGAACCCTCTAAGAGGTTGGTGCTGGCGGACTCCCTCAAGCACCCTTTCTTCGAGAATGGTGGCATTGGCGAGGCAGCAGGCAGTAAGAACTGGGAAGGCAACCGAGACATCAGCCGGTGACCCACGAGCCTCCAAAGACTGAATGACAGAGGAGATCAAGTCTTTTATATATGGAACAGGTGAACTGTTGAATTAATAGGGGCTTCAGATGTTTTCTGTCGTTTGTTATTAAAGCATGGACACTTCACTTCTCGCTCCTCCATCCCGTCCCTCTGATGTCCACCTCTGCAGCCACGAGAGGCATGTTTTTTTTTTTTTGCAGCAGAGAGACCAAAACAACCCACAAAAGACTGAAAAAAGTCAAAATGAATCTTTTGTGGTGGTCACAGCCTCAGTAGAGGACAAAAATCTTAAATGGAAGATTGTTTGTACCCAAAGTAGCCCTCTATGCAGCTCTTGTCTTCCTTTTGACTTCTGAACCACCTTCGTCCCCTCCCTCCCTCCGTCCGTCCGTCCGTCTATTAGTTTCATCAGCATGTAAAGAAATTATTTCACCTCTTTAAGGAAACAAGCACTACTACAGTCGGTCATAAAAGCTCAGTTTTGGAGAAGAAACGTCTTCTGATTCTGAAGTCTAAGGAAAGGGTAACAAAGGAGATAGAGCTGTATATGCAGTGCTCACCCACATAATTCTAAACAAACTGACATACAAGATATTCCTTTATGCTAACATCAGAAAAATAAAATTGAATATCACATTTCTTTGGAAATTGCAGGTATCTCCAGCAGAGGCAAGTGTCTCAAGTTTTTGTTTACTTTTTTGTTAGGTGAGCACTTGCATTGCGTACAATATTTCATGTTTCTGTTTTTTTATACATAAACTGATTATCCCTTATATGGAGACTCTTGCCCTTAATCTCCAGTCATTAGGCCTCTTATTATTAGCCAATGAGATGATATTGGTGATGGACACTCCACGCACAGGCCTCTGTGGCCTGTCTTACTGATAGATATGTCTGTTATGTTATGCAATGCTTTCTGGGTGTGAGTGAGTGTGAGTGTGTAGAGGTGTGGATGGAGTGGGTGACACATCCATGTTAATGTTTTGCTCAGAGACTTCTTAGTAGATCAGCGTTAGTCATGGGAATATTCTCACATACACAAAAGAACAAACTGCCTTTTTCCATGTGTGATATGGTCAGACTTGAAGTCTCTCCATAGAGGTTAAGCACACAGCTCCTGGTGGTAGCCATTGAGCCACACACAACTCCTGTTGACGTATTTATTTTGAGCTCCAATAGGTCATAGTCCCCACCCCCCCACCTGTAAATGACTTGTTTTTTTTGTATGAAATTAAAGCGTATAAAACTGTATATATGTACGATTGTGTAGAATTAAAGTTAAGTCCTCCATGCCAGAGGTTTATGGTGCTCTCAGTATCAGTTTGGGCCTCTGGTTGCTAAAAGGAGGCGTTCTGTCTTTAAATACCTCCACTGTGTCTGAGTCAATCTCTTATCTCACTGACTAATGCCACTGCTGGATGATGTGCAGAAAGATCAAAGGGGTGGCTGAAATGCGAATGTGGAAAAAAGGTAAAACTGTTGTCTGAGTGCTTCTTGTTTAAAGGGATATACTGTATATAAATAGAACATTAATGTGTATTATGCTCAAAAAATGTATATGTAAATGAATCTTTAAAGGTTGCCATTCCTCGTTAGATAATTCTCTCAGACAACTAGATACTTATTTTGTTTTCAGAGTTGGATTGCAGGACTTAAACCTTAGACCTTCAACCCAGTTTCTTGTGCTGCAAATGGCTCAAAGAATCTTTCATTTACCAGTTTTTAGTGCAAAGCTTGCAGGGACCCTGGAGCTCATGTTGACCTTTCCAAAATAAAACTACTCTTGACCCTAGGTAAGTGCTCTTGGCAGTCACATGTATGCTTACTATTATCCTTCAATCGAGTTAATTTCTGTTTAAAACTAACCGCTCCTTCATTTCCTTCCAGAACCAAAGCTCAGCTGTTACCCTGTCACGCAGGAAGAGAGGGAAACGCGAGATCCGCTGCAACAGGTGTTTCTAGGCTTCGACACACACACTTCCCCATCTGTCGGTAATCTGCTCGTCTACTTTTGCTATATTAACCTTACTCACTGTTCGCATTCTTTTTCCCTTCACTTTTGAACTGTATGTTGCTGGATCATTCTGTTTTAGCTTTGATCCCAAGTAGAAATCAAAGTGTAAAAGAAATGTAAGATTATGAATACCAAGTAATATGATGACACTGCTGTTAAACTGAAAATGCCTGAACTTGAAGCCAGTGCTCTGTTCATTTTGTAAATTTGTAGATACGGAGTTGAAGGTACTTATGTCAACAATTTGAAACATCATAGCCAAGTGACTTGTTTGTGGACGGACTGAGAGTTATTTCTCTCCAGACCTGGATTCGGTTCTGAGTTCACTGAGTGAATGAAACAATGAATGAAATGAGTCATTCAGCTTTGTGACTCAGGTGCTTAATGTTTCCAGTCAATGAAGCTCCATTCTTGGCTTAAAGGGGGCGGGGGGAGAAAAATCCTCTGCGTCACAAAAGCCTTACCTTCCACCTTTCGGGCTGTCCATGCTGTCCATCTGTCTGGCCTCCTCTGACCCTTTATCACCAAATTATCTCGTCAGTTGTTACCGAAACTCAAACTATACAGGTGCTTGCTACTGAAATTGAGAATGTAACTTGCAAACTTACTACAGCTCACCCATTTTTTATGTCCAACCCCCCCTGTTGTAAACAGGATGTCCTGATATGAGCTATTTCAGTGGTCAAATGTCAACAAGCAGGTGTTTTCCTGAGCAGGTTTTTTGGAGTCACTCTGTTGTTAATGAGATAAACGACTGTTGCGTCTGCAGCTAATCCTGTTTGAGGACCAGGGAGGTCATCAGTCAAATCCCCATAAGAGCAGACAGTGACAGAGTAGAGGAGCGCACAAACTGAGGGACTGGATGTAATTCCACGCATTAACTTTACGCTTTGCAGCTTTGACAAATGATACTAACAGCTGATTGAGTCTACAGGAGATACCTGTAAGGTGAGTCTCGTCGTTTCTTTAAGACATGTACAGTATATTTTGTTTATTTGCACTTAATGAGAACATTAGAAAACAAGAACAAAACTGTGTAGAAGACTTATAAGTTGACTTACGATGCTCGAACTGTAAATTTAAGTGGAAGAGGTGCCTTTTCTTTATTCATGTTTTTAAATGGAAGTTGCTGGAAGCTGATATTATTCTTGGTTGGCATAATTGTTCTTTTGTATTTACAGATAAAAGCCTCCTTCCTGGTGTAAATTAAAAGAGCAACAACACTGACACTTGTCAGATAAACTGACAAACAACACAAGACGAAGTCAGAAAATGGATTCCCTCATGTCGCTGGGTGCTCCCCTGAAGCAGTTCACCAGCTGTGTGTCGGGGAAAAACACCTCCAACAACAGAGGGGCCAAGAGGAGCCAGTCTGTCCGCAGGAGCAGCTTCACACGCAGGAAGAGCGTCAGTCGGAGGAGAAGCCTTCCCTGCAACAACCAGAAAGTCCCCGACTCCTGGCTCAGAGTGTACCAGGCTGAACTGAAGAGAGAAAGGTACGGTGGCTCAATGGATCCATTTCAAAACATATCCATTCATAAATTAGAAGGGATATCATTGGCTATGAAACTGGTGTTTTTAACTGTTATGGTGATATTTTCTTTCCAATTAAACATGCACTAATTAGTTGAGATTTTTTTTTCTGTGAATCAGAATTGGTGCCCTACTTTTTTTAACAATGTGACAACTCATTTAGGAATTAAAAGTTTTCAGTTACTGTCTTGTTATTCAGCTGAGACTCTTAGCCAGGCAGACTAGGCTTAATGAGGATAAGGCTGTTCCTCACATGAATAAGCTGCTTGCCCATGTGCCATGTGTAATGTTGCCCTGTGCTGTTTGCCAAAGGAAACGACAACAAGCCACACTGGCCAAGAAGAACACTGACAAGAATGTTAGAACTCACTTCAGGAGCCACCACTGCCTCCCAAGGGTAGGTGAACAGTAAAGTTAAACTAGAAATTAAGATTTTTATTTAGCAGTATCCAAACTCAACCTTCTTCATCCTCTCTTCAACCTGCAGCAGACCACCACAGCCAGAAAACCGGCTTCAGCAAAGGACGATTCCTTTTTCGGAGCCTTCCAGGGCCTCAGTCTGGACGGACTGATGGGAGGCACTAATGGATCGCCTGCTGCTGCTCCTGCTGCAGCTGGAGCTGATCAGTGTAAAGTCATGTGAGACCCAACATTTAAGGACAATCAGATCACAATCTGATGAAATGATCCTTTTACTTAAGAGACTTAACGAGAAAAGGGCTCATGGAAGAAAGATGATTTGAGTTGAAAATAAGACACATTGTCCTTGGGACAGGTAAACTCATTAAATTACTTTTATTGTCCTTAGAAATTGTATTGCTTTAGGAAAGGCCATAGTGCTTATTCTTGATTCTTTTACAATTCACACATTGTGCAGTGTATCAAACTTTGAACAATTTTTATTTGTCTATTTTTATTAAATATTAAGGTGATTAACTGATATTTGGACTCGTTACTATTTTTTTTTTCATCCAATGTTTACACACCTGAGCTATTTTCAATTTGTGGAATCATTTCAAATCCATAGCAGCAACTAAGCAGGTAAAATGATTTTATTCAGTTTCCCCAAAACAACAAACAGGAAATTATGTGCAACAAACACCAATCAGGTGTTTGGTGTTTCCTATTGACAGTATTTACTGAATAGATTTAAAACATGCAGAACTAACGGGGGTTTTCCAGACACTACATTCAAAACTTGCATTGTTGATTCAAAACAGAATGCAAAACTGAACAGGTAGCTGATTCAGAAACATTTTCCTGTTCTGCTCCGATGACATTTCAAAGTACTTTGTGTAAATCTGGTCATTAGAGTATTGGCTTGTAAAGTGATCTGTAATAACCAGATCATCAGAAACAATAATACCTTTTACCTATTCACATAACAGTCTCTTGAATTCAGCTTTACCTATCATTTTACAAATTTTAGGCTCAGCCTTGTAGACCACAGTAAGGTAGGCTTGTGAATACCAAGCTTTATTTAGTTTTTAAAAAATAAACAAAAAGCAAAAATAAGGACAAACCACATCAACTCGTCAGTTACAGAAATGGAAGATGCATTATTTCTCTTTCTTACATGAGGCAGGTATGATCCCAGGGTCCAGATCACAAATATGTACATTAGAAAACCAAGTACAAAACTATGAGGAAGTTGTTGTACAAGTATCCTGATGACGGCTACACAGCTAACTGCAGACGACGAGGTGAGGATACACAGAACAGAGTTTTTTTTTTTATAACAGTGGGGTTTTAATCTAGTGAAGTCCAATTTTACAGCAATCATTCCCTCTGTTCCATCTTGACTTTTGGGGGCTTAAGGAAGGATCTATTCTTTTTCTCCTTGCTTTTGCCTTTGGCCTGAAAATTCCTCCAGCTGTCCACACGCCCATCTCTTGTTTCCTGAAAAACGTGTTTAAAAAATGGTGGTAATTTGAGAAAGCCAAAAGCAAGATCATCATGATTTTATTTATAAATTAAAAATCAGTAAGGCGAGCAACACACCTCAAAGTTTTTCTGCCATTCTCTCTCTCGCTTTGCTTTCTCTGCTGCCTCAATTTCTTCCTCTCTTGCCCTTTTCCTTTAAATAAATAGAAAAAAAAGGATTAGAAATCCATGACATTCTGAATGAATATATGTTGTTTTCTTTTAATGTTGAAATACAAGATAACATTTTGATCAGATATCAGTATCACCATTTCAATTGTTGGCAAACGTGTAATGGAAATTTAAATTGAGAGGTTGAAGGCAGGTTATTTTATAAGTATCATAGAGCAAAATCAGGTTGTACATATACTGTGTGTCATTTACCTTTCATGCATATCTTTTGCTTCCCTTTCCTTCCTCTTGATTTCAAGTTCTGCAAAAAGCTTCATTGTCTGTTTGTACACTGCTTGCTTGAACTGGAAAGGGACAAGTTGAGTTATGAACCCATATATTGTATTGGACATAAACATGACAAATATTGGTAATAAATGTCCTAGTAATTAACAGCAAAATACCAGCTGAGTTACAGGAAATCAATATGGAAAGTAGTTACAAAATATTGGACCTGTAAAATAAAAGATTACTCAAATATTTGATATTAACCTGCCTCAAAATTGTCTAAAGTGTGTTTTTATAATTTAAAAACCCCCACACAATGCTAACTTCGTGACACATTGAGTAAGACGTCTTTAATTTCAATGTTTTGACAGCTGTATCCAACTATACAACAATTATTAATCGCTTTCAAATCACTTTCAAATATTTAACTGTTTAATACGTGCAGTTGAATATGTTTGTCTCTCATACAATGTTATCTTGATTTAGGTCAGATTTTATTTTATTTTCATCGCTGCCCCAGTGTGTATTTTTTATGACTGACTTACCACTTCAGGATCATCCTCCTCCACATCCAATGACTTCCCTTCTTTCTTCAACTGTTTCCTTTTCTCCTTTACCTGTTGAAAGTACAGAATCGCATAAAATGTTACCAAATAAATACCAAACCGGAGAAAGCTGAGTAACACAGAAGCAAAATCACTTGAGTGAAAAGGAAGGCAATGTGTTCAACGCTCACCATATGCTCAATATATTCCTTTCCTGCATGGATCACATCTAAGGCTCTCTTCTTCTGTTCAGGGTCCAGTAGGAGTTTGTATGCCTTGTCCACAGCTAGAACACAGTGAAAAATTCAGGTGAAATTAAAGTTGTACTAGGTACCATATACTGGCAGCATGCATCATGGCAGAAGCTGGGTGTACTGTTTCACAGTATTTGTTAACATCTTGCAAAACCACAAACATGATACAAGTTAATCAGTAGATGTAAAGAATTTACCCTCGAAGGCTTTCTGTGCTCTGTCTTGGTCATCCTGATTTTTGTCTGGATGGACCAAAATGGACAACTGGACAGTTAAGAGACCAAAGATTAGGAATTAAGAAACAAAAAACAAATCATAGCACTATCACTACATCTACAAAAGACCACTGAAATGCCCCCCCCCCCTTCACTTACCGCCCGAAATCTTTTCTTCAGTTCATCGTCTGTTGCATCTGGGTCAATTTGCAGCACCTGAAAATCACATTGACATTTTAGTGGTGGTTGTTAGATTAGATCTAAATATTTACCTTAACTAATGTGTCAGTATAAGTTGAGTAATATGCTGAAATCTATCAGATTAATGGTGGTCAACATTATCACACTCTGATGAAGTCTTCATGCCAGCACATTTGTCAGCATATTGATTATAATAAAAATCATCCAAGAGGTCAAAACACAAGGTCATTCTTTTTTGTTTTGACCTGTAGGGTACCTCCCTTGCTCCCTGATTTTGATTCTGGGAAATACAAACTGCATCAACTTTATGTAAGAAAAAACACTCTCATGTCATGAATCACTTCTTTGGGTTATCACTTGTTGGTCACACTCTTTGGGCTCTAGTAACTCACGATTGGCATCTATCTGTATAGATTCTGTGTTTGACATACTGTGTTTGTGTTTGACAGTTTTGACATTTATTGACTGACTAAATTATTAAGGTCATTATTATTAATACATGTGCGAAAGTTTTAGGCATTTTAGACAATTCGATTTTTATCCATCAGGCAATACTATCAGGGAGGTGTGTGATCGGTCCCAAAATTCATTGTGCAGCATGAGACAATTACCCTAAATATATAGCCAGAGTCAGAAAGAACTTCCTTCAGCATAAAGAGCTACAGTCCTGCCAAAGATGTCGGACCCCAACAGAGCCCTGATCTCATCTACATGGAGTCAGTCTAGGATTACATGAAGAGACAGAACTGTGAGGCAAGGTCCAAAAATGCTTGAAATAACCTACCTGCTAGGTATCTTGAAAAGCTGTGTGCAAGTGTACCTCCTGATTTGATTTAGTAATTTTTTTTGTTTACTGCACTTTGTATTATATTTGCTGATACATAACAGCTATTCATGGCATTGTTTTTGAGGGCAACCACACATTACTTTTAGTGGCTTGAACTTTTGCACAGTACTTTGACATTAAAAATGAAACTACTTAATCTGTACACTTACCTCAAAGGGATTGAGATTAAAGTAGGATGAGCCAGGTCTGAGCAGTCTCTCTATCTGCTGCTTGGAGGTCAACACGGAGTCTCTCTTCTCAATCTGCTTCACCTGCAGAAAAGACAAACACCGTCACCATCCTCAAAATACAATCAAACAGTCTGAAGCTGCCGTGTCTCCTGATATTTTCAACATTAATTTTCTTCTGATAATGTATGAGTATGGCAAACATCCAGACACAATGTGGCAATGACACATGAGGGTGGCTCTGCATCTTTTCTGGTAGTCTGACCTAATTTGTTCGACAAATAAGTATTTAATATATGATATGACTGGCCTGAGCGGACACTGCACTGCAGCTGATAAAACTGCTTGATAGGAGGCTAACAGCGCCTGTATTTAGAAGAACTAACATTTATCAAGCTGTGGTTTAGTTAGGTGACTTCTGGTTAAAAAGGGAGTGAAACTTAGCACGTAGACGATCTTTGGTAGTGCCCTGCTAACATTAGAAAGACGAAGGTGCTCAATAAACGTTAGCATCTTATCGTTAGCTGATGCCCATGTCTGCAAGGCCTCGTGGGCGATAAACACAAACCCCGCTGACTAATAGACCTCAGCCGATGTACGAAGGGCAACCAACACTTTTAATACACACTCTTTCACATAAGCCTTATCCTACCTCCGTGTAAAAGTTTTGAAATAATTCATCCGATACAATCTGAGAAGACTCTCCTCCGGCGGCCGCCATCTTCCTCCTGGTTTACATATGACGTACTAATGTCACATGACCATACATTCATACCAAGACCAGAGCCTTCAATAGCTCTGACCAAGACCAATGCAAAAGCGATCTAATATTTTAGGTTAATTAATATGGGGTCCGTGTATTAAGATAATTAATGTTGTTAATAATAATATTTAAACTGAGATTAATAAAAAGGGTAAGGTTAGAATAGCTATAACATGTGAAACTGAGTTAGATCGCACAGAGCTGATACAATACAAACTGCAAATTGTACTGAGAACTAAGGGCGTGAAACATCATTTTTAAAAGAGACGTAGTTTTAATTTAGTTTTTTCCAAATAAAAAATACCGCTTTCCGCTTTATTTTGAAAAGACAGGAAGTGAACGAATTCACTTCCGCTTCGATTCGGGTTGTGTTTAAATGTTGATGGAGAGGAGAAAACCGCAGAATATTGTGCTTTTAACTCGGTTACACTTGCAACCAGTGTCGGTATTTCAGAGCATACGGATTGCAGTTCTTAGGAGGACAGACCACTAGACGTGTTCACGTTTTTTCTGTCCAATGAGCCACATTTAACGTTTAGAGACCACGCTGAGGAAACCAACCGAGGGCATACAACTACAACCCTGTGGCGCCAGGAGTAGTGCCTAACGACATCTTACATTGTATTACAGGCTGCTTAGCAGCTTATAAATTAATTTTAGCCTTCTGAAGTGACGAAGCAGAGGTGGCCTCTAAAAGCCAGGTCAAAGCGTAACCCGAGGTTAAAAGCGTGCAACTCCTGCATCTCCAATCACGACCAGCCGTCTACACCCCGTGTACCTGGGGGCGAGGCAGAGTCGGCGCTAATTCTGTTTACATACCCGCCCACATTTCCAAGCTGTTGGAAGATGCACAACGAGAAAGCTGTTTATCATTTACTATTCTGAACTTCATTATAAGCTCCAAAAGTAACGCACAAAATTCAGACTGACTTCACAACAGAACCTGAACAAGTAAACGTGTTGGATGTTAAAATGCTGCAAATGAAATATCACTAAACATGCATACACGAACACAAATATTTACTTGGGAAGTAAAATGTATTGAATAATCAAGAGAAACAGATGATTTCTCTTTACAGTAGTAATTCTTTTAGCTGGATAAGGAAGCAGCAGTCTGCTGGATGGAGCTCTGGATCAGGACATCTATCGGCTGTATCCTCCTACGCTTCTGCAGCAAGTGAAAAAACATTTAACATTAGAATATAAGCTTTTCTCCAGACTGATGTACTGCATAATTACTGCTGTAAAGGCCCAATCTTTACACACCATGGCATGAATATCAGTTTTGGTTGTTACAACTTTTGTTCCCATCTTCATGTAATAAACAGACTAAAGATGGAAACATTGATCAATAAAAATATTATTGTAACATTTACATTTCTCAAACCAAGAGGTTGATTCAGGTGATACAATTACTACAAGCCAAAGTGTTCCCTGATACCAGAGTAGCTGCACTAATCCACAATTATTTCTCACCTCTGCCGCCTGCTGAGCTGTAAACAGGGAAGCCGGCTCATGTTCGTGTGGGTGCTGGACCTCAAGTGAAAGTAGATCATTCTGAGGGAAGTGAATCCCTGTGGTTGGTCTTGCTTGCACGTTGTGGAGAATCATCTCCTGACTGAGCTAGAGAAGGGCCACATGGACAAGGACATGATAAATCTTAGTCAATCAGTTTCTAACCATCAGCATGACCATTAAACCCACTGTAGACTGTATATAATGTGATGCGGTATTTCTAACTGGAAAAAAATGTATATGTCACTTTTGTGACTTGATGCTTGAACTTACTCTGGGAAGTAAACAGGTCATAAAAAGACAACTAGGACATCAAACATTATGTTTTAAAACATTACAAAACTCAAAAATAGAGACATGTTGATACTTTCTGAGCATTATTTCAGATAATGAACAATCTTACCAATCAGTCCCTTCCATTTGTGTGAACTCATTCACATGGATGGAGGCAGCTCCTTTACTGCCTGGTGACAAGAGGCAACATATAAAGACACAGTTCTGATATGAGAAGCTGTTTAAAGACACTCCAGCAATTGATGGCACTTCAATGCAAACCAAAACGTGTGTGAAATGATACAATTAGCTACTGTGGTCCCTATATCCCAGTCTTACCTGTGCAATATTAATAATGTGGCCCTCCTACTGCCATCTTGTGGTGTTAAAGGGTAAAGACATCACATTTGAGACATCCATTGTTCCAAAATCAGCCAATTTTACCAATATTTAACTCAGTACCCCCACTGCCACAAGAATACATTTTAAAAGTAGCCCCCCTAGTTAATTTCTACCCATTAATTATCACCATTACAGCTTTGAAAATGGCCAATAAATGCAGCATCGGATATAGGAACAAAGGAGCAGTGCTGGTGTTGAACTGCTACCTCTAGCGGCTTAGGAAAGGAAATGTCCACCGCCCCACCACCCCCCATTCACAGAATGTGTGTGCAGACAGCTGAGGTGATTTTGGTGCAGTAAGCCAAGACGGACAACAGGTGCTTGCAGGGTTTTGAGGTTTATATTGCTTACCAAATCCTTGACTGCTTGCCCTCTGGCTCATAAATCCAGTCTATATCAGCAGCCATTTGGCTTTTAAAATTGTGCATAACTTTTCATTTGGCTTAAAGGCGGAAACTATCCACTATGTGAGGGAAATGTGCAGTCTTCATGTGTTTGCTAAACCCCAGAAACATGCTGGTAATGCAATTAATTTTAATATTTTCAATGATTCTTCAGTCAACTATAGTGACTTGTATTCTTCATATCCTGGAAAAAAAATTTCACTCCTACTAAATTTAAAAGCTTGATTCGTAGCACAGTATATTAGTAAGGAAACAATAAAAAGAGCAAAGTATAATTATGGCTAGTGTTTCTCCAGTGATTACAATTAGCTACAGGAGAGGAGACAGTACTCTGTGCAAGGCTAGCTCACCCTTGAGTACCGTTCAGGTGAGTTCCTCATTCTACTGGTGCCGCTCTCAATGCTTCTCCACCTAGGCAGGTTGGAATAAGAGGACAGACACATGAAACAAAATACAATGATACCATGGTACCAAAAGGCAGATGCTAAAAACACTTTTCTATGGCAAACAGATTCTGACAGGTGATCACTTGCTATGGCACAAGGAACGTTTTTAGAATTTTAACCCTTTGGATGGTCAGATCCTTGGTGTCTTCAAAAGGAGAGAAAAGATGAGATGTGCTGATTTTGGAAATAAAAACGAAAAAAAAAAAGAAAGAATTGGAGACAACTCAGCATACAAATACAAATCCATTCAAATCCGTTGGTCTAACTGTTGTAGGGGTATCAGTATCAGGACCATACCAGTATGAGTAACATCTCACCAATATCCAAGATTGTCCTCAATCTTTCAAATTTATGTGAACAGGTGTTCACAGTATATGCTTCAGTAGATGTCAAAGTTACCTAAATAAACACCACTTACGTTAAAAATGTGTGCCGTTACAGCTAAAAATCACAATGAGCTTACATGTGAAAATTAAGCGTGTTTATATCCTTTACATTACTTTGGCTGCCTTACTATATATCCTATAGAAATTAGCATCATCAAATCTGTTCACATTTCTATACTTTAATCTCCTTGGCCATATCACATCGACACTTTTTTATACTAATAATTTAGTTTGATAAGCAGGGATAAATTACCTATGTAAATCACTGGACATTTCCCTTGTCTTCATTAAGGGCAGAGAGCAACATTTAGTGAACTAACATTTACTAAAGCATACACTGTTTACCTGTCCACACTGAAAGAAAGGCACAATCTTGGTCAATGGCAAACAGTCGAATTTACTGTTCAGTCCTTTAATGGTTGTTGGTATTGCTGTAATATTCACTGTATAAATTCTGAGCGCAGGAAATGACTATAGTCTGATGTGACATGCACTGAAAAATAAAGGGTTAAAATCCTGTTTAATCATTGCATCCTCCAAACACCTTTCAAGTTCTCCTGTCCCATTGTCTGATTGCACAATTTCAGCCTTTTGAGATTATCCTTTGAGGCAAAAAAAATTTGACTTGGAAAAGAAGATCTTCATCCAAATGTGAGAATTGAGGTAGAAATCAAATCAAATACTGAATGACAACACTGAATTTGAGTATCTGACAATTGACTGATGCTCAGCTGAGTTTTATTGAAACGGAACAAACGTAAAAGTTATAAATACAAAGAACATCAGAGAACAAACTGCTATGGCTCTTAAGGTAAGCCAAACCAAATTCTATTGGGCAAGTTCAAAGAAAACATAGGAAGTTATGGTATCAGTTTAAAAAAAACACAATTTATCTACCTCTAGAAATGCTAGGCATACACTTTGAACATTACAAAACTTTGATTTCTTTCTTCCTGTGGATTCTTTTCTCCACCATTGCAAAAAATGAAGTTTGAAGCTCTAACCATATGCATTTATTTACAAGCAAGTCCCTATGCAACTATGAGAAACCACAAATAAAGGGAGTACAAGAACGAGAAGGGAGGAAAGGGGCATGGACAAAAACTTCCTGCAAGGCAATATCATTATTTAATGTCCTCTCAGACTTTTGAGAATGAATGTCCACTTTTTTTTTGTAAATGTTCATTGTTGGCTTTAAAAGAATCAGGAACAAAAAGTAACAATAAAAGTGTTTTGTGTATTTTTTTTTTAAAGACAAATGTCCCAATGTAACCGTATGAGTAAGAATTGATTCACCACAACGGTTACGTTCATTTCTTCAGCCAAAAGGCTTTCCAGCCAATCATCTCGAGCCAATTCTGGGGTCTGTCCATTTTTTTCTGAGATATATACAGACTTTTTTTTCATGAGGGATGAAGAATAAAAAGTCAATCAAAAATTGTGGCCAATCTCCTGTTTTTTTCTTTTTTATTGTTTTTCTCTTTTTTTGTTGTCACTTTGCCAAATACCTTTTGGTGCATCTACTTCCACTGCTGCCCATAAGAATCCTGTGAAAACTCCATGGTGTCATTACTGTAACCATAGTTACCGGAATAGTCGGCCCCTTGCTGCAGGGGCTGCTGGGCGATGGGTTGGGACCCCCAGTTCTGTTGGTTGTTGGTCTGGCGGCGCTTGGAGTCAGGCTGGTTAAACACGTCTGCCTTCCTCTTTCCGCCGACATTTCCTCCACGATTGCCCCTGGCCCCACGAGGACCACGGCCCCTCTGCGGCTGGAAAGGGGCTCCCCGCCCTCCTCGGCCACCCCTCGGACCACCAAGGGGTGGGCCTCTTTGGGCGTAGCCGCCCCGGCCTCGTGCCGGTGGTGCTCCGCGAGCCCTAGGTGGAGGAGGCCCTCCCCTACTGGGACGAGTACCACGGCCCCTCATGCTGTACACATCTTCGTAGCCGTAGTAAGGGTCTTCATAGCCACCACGGTAGTCATGATAGTCGTAGCCATAGTAGTCATCATAGTAGTCTTCATATCCATAGTAATCTGGTGGGTAGGCATAGCCCCCTCGGCCACCACGGCCCCTACCTCGGCCTGGTGGTGGCATGCGTGGTGGTGGGTAGTAGTAGTAGTCATCATACCTGCAGAGGGGAGGATAGAATTTAATGATTCCTTATTTGAGAATGACTCAGGCAGTTGCCTAGTCACGTGTCTTTATCAGTCTGACTCACCCTGCATTCCTGGTGGTCTGCCGAGCTGCTTGGCGCTCTTTTCTCTTCTTGTCTGGGGGCTTTGCCAGAACGATCTCAATTTCCTCTCCCCCCAGTTCCTTCCCATTCATCTCATCCATTGCCTTAACAACACATAACAATCAATTATAATGATGCACATAAACATCAGACAGACTAATACTTAATACTAAAAATACTACTACTAAAATACTAAAAAACCCACCTTTACAGCAGCATCCCTTTCTTCAAAATGGACAAAAGCATAGTCTTTAAGTTTCTTTACTCGCTCCAGCTTTCCAAACTGAGAGAAGGTCTTTTCAAGAAGCTCTTCAGTCACCGCTGTGGCCAGCTTCCTGACAAAGAGGACCTTCACCTATGTAGATAAAACAAAAAAAAAAAAAAAAAAAAAAACAGGTTACAATATAGAGAGTGTGGTTGTGATCTTCTGAGGTGCAAAACAATAAGATGCAAGACTTGCCAACCTTGGCCATGACCTCTGGGTCTGGCTCAGCAACAGGGTCAGCCCACTCCACAGTGACTGGGTTCCCCCAGACCTTGACCTTCCCGCTCATTAGGCGGCGGCGAGCCTGTGCTGCGGACTTGTGGTCCTCATACTCCAGGAAACAGAAGCCACGGTTCTTCTTCTTGTCATCTGGTTGGTGGTATAATATCACCTCTTGAAGACCCTCTGTAAGATAAAACAATGACATCTCTAGTGCCATATAAAAGCAAAAGCCCCAGTTCCACCAGTTTTCATGCAAATTATGCTTCATGGTAGACGATTTATTTTTGATCAGTTTGAAACCAAGCTCCTCCTGTGCATTTGAAACTGACCTGTAACTTTTCCAAAGTCTTCCAATATACTTTCCCTTGTCTTGTTCTTTGGAATTGATCCAACAAACAGACGATTGTTTGCAACAGATATACACACTCCCAAGTACTTTCCAGGGCGAATTTCATGGTTATCACACTGAAAAAAAAATGGAGAGGTCAACAACTGTGTAAAATACATTGTAAATTAATAGTAACTTATAGAAAGGAACTATCTTCAAAAATGTTGCAAGTAATCCTGTAAAATGTCCAGTTATATTGTAGATTGATACTGTTTTTCCAATACCCTGCCATACCACTTACAAGCTTCACAGCCTTTTGTGCATCGTCCTTATTGCAGTATGTGATGAAGGCATAGCCTCTGTTCTGCCCAGACAGAGGGTCCATCATTAACCTGAGGTCCCAGATTGGACCAGCAGACTCAAACAGTGGGACCAGCTCATCTTCATATAAATCTCTGGGGATTTTTCCAACAAACACCTGATGAAGAAGAGAGAATCAGGGGGACAAATGTAAGAATTGGTAAAGCACAAATTACAGCATGATATTTAGGATTCTTTATGAATGCAGCAAAGACATTATACCTTTCACCCAATTTAAAATATTAGAGCCTTGAAAACACTGACAGACAGGTTTCAGTATATATCTTGTTATCTATCACTTTATCTACCTCAGTTCCAATCCCTGGTTGTGTTCCTTTGAAAACATCCTCAGGTGGGGGACCTCCATATTTTCTCTGCCCTGTTGTGACATCCAGGGTATATCCTGTCCGCTCCAACAAAGCCTGGAAACACAACAAAACATAACATGAACTAAGCTCCACTATTATAGAGACATGTTTATGACATTTATTCTAATCTTCTTTACAACAAAGCTACATGACAAGGTTTGTTTACCTTTATTTTCGCCTCATCTGGCCCCTTGGTGGACTCTTGTACCTTACTTCCTTGTTTTTCTCTCTGTCTGTAGGTCTTCATAACTCCACAAAGGAAAGCGCTTTTATTCTACGTAAAAAACAAACAAACAAATGATGTATTACATGCAACAATGAACAATCAGCATACAACTTTAACTGTAAGACAAAAAGAATGTAATCCATCCATGTGGTTACCTGTACGTGGGACAGATCGCTCTCTCTGAATTGCTGCAGCACAGTAAGTGCTCCCTCCTCATTGAACTCCCTCAATGCATCAATCGCCCTTTCGTCCAGGTCAACATACGCCACCAAACCTAAAGTTACAAGGTATGGTCACGTTCAGCCCCGGCCAGAGTCGCCACTTTTAACTGCTGGAGTCAGAACAACTGTCACCCACCTGTCTGGAAGATGTTGTCTAGACTTTCAGCCACTTTCTGGGGCAGCCCAGCATCAATGAGTGTCTGGTAGTTCTCTGTGTGTGTTGTTGACACATCCATTGGCTCTTCTTCCTCCTTTGCTGGGGCAGAACTACCGTTCACCTCAGCGGCAGCCATTCTCCTGTAATATAGCAACCGAGAAAAACAACTTATTCAGTAAAGGTTCATCTTTAGACATAATTTTTATTGATCATGTACAAATATTACAATTTCTTCATCCCAAACTGAATTCACGTTTTAATAAAGCCAATCTTCATAAACCTGTTATTGACCTGACTAATATGTTTTCTATTGAATGGACATTGTAACCTGACTTGACAGTAACTTGCCTGACTACTTGATGGTCTATGCGACTTTAAAACCATTATTGTCGTTTCAAATAATACGACGAAATGATGAAGACGATAAGACCGATATAGTAAAATTGCACTTGTTACAAAAGCAGCTTGGTAACTCAAGTTTACGTGAAAACATTCAGGTATTGAACAGTAACACAACCCAGTCACTTAAAGAAACCACAAGACAGCCGCCGTCCCGCCCCCTTCACATGCAGCTTGCTAGCTGGCGAGGTGGATACATTTCATTTTTGCATTTACATGCACTAGTTTTTTCCGGGCGATTTCCTGTCAGTTAGATGTTTTTAACAATATTCTGGGCGAAACAATCTCCTAAAATCGCTCCTGTTGTTGAGCTCGGTGATATCGGTTAGCTTGCTAACTAGCTAACGAGCTTATACGAAGGCCTCGCCATGCAGAGAGACACCTTTCACAAATCAAACACACACGCTCCGTACAAGCTGCAAACAGATAGTTAGCGCAACTTACCAGTCTAATTCGGTAAACTAACTGTGGTGTGTGTTAAAATGTGAAACGATTAACTTGTCGGACGTACAAAAATGTCTAATATGAAGAATACGTTTCAGTCTAACCCACAAGACAGATTTCCAGACAGCTACGGTCTCGTCGTCGGCTCGCCCGAACAACGCCACCGCTCAGCAATCATCGCGAGATGTGGACAAAAAACGCGCAATAGGGCGGGTGCGCTTGTTTTGAAACGCCATAACAAGCCTCCTCGTATGGCCCAGCAAATGCTTAAAAAAGGTTTCAGATACACCCCTAGTTTCCATAAGACACAAAAGAAGCTTAAATTCAATACCAGCAAAGCTAGAGGAGACTGTTAAATCCCAGCTATGTGGTTTGCTATTCAATGTGAGCGGACCGCGGACAGACAGCGGGCAGCGCGGTGAATCCAAACGAGCGCTTCACCATCAACTATCCAACCGCGGAGGTTGAACGTTGACTGGCACAATTTAAGCCCAATGAAATCCACCTTTCTACACATACTACACACAGGATCAGCCTAATTTCCCTAACATTCTGAGTTATTAAAAGCACAATTGACTCTTTGACAGAAAACAAGAGGGGTATAAATTGAGTCACACATGTTCAAAAGCTTTCATGGAATGTGAAAAATTAAGTACTTTATTGTTTTTTTAGTATTCATGATGTCAATGTGATGTCTGATACAGGACCTGCCTTGACCAGCAGTAAATCAATCAATATCTGATTAGTAATAAGATGGATGGACTTTCAGGAGGAGGAATGATGACAGTCTTCCCTGCTTCAGTCATCATGTTTAAGCTTTCTGATTTTGCCCTTGTGGCGGTCAATCTCCTTCTGTAGGCGCTCAATCTCCTTCTTGTGGTGCTCAATCTCCTCTGCATGATGCTTCCTAAGCGCCTCCATCTGCTCCTTCTCCTTTTGCCTGGACCCAAAGTGAAGAGAAACTGGGTTAAAACCTTTTGGCCAACCAGTGATTCAAGCATGAGCCTTCAATAGTATTACTACTAATACAATGACAACATTCTCACCTGAAGTACCACTCCTCCTCTGCTACTTGTTTCTTTCCAAAAGCACCGCCTGCCTCCCTCACAGAGCCTCCTCCACCACCACCTTTGCCTGCTCCCTTGCCCAATTCACCAAGCTGGAATAAGCAGAAGAAATACATTATATTTCATTTGTTGTACATATTTGAAAATACCCTATCGCATTCTTCTAAGTCAATAAAGTAAAAGATGTCGACTTACCATTGTGCAAGTTGTAATCAAGTAACAAGTAAATATGTTTCTTCTTTAATCTCAATTTGTAAATCTGAAATAAAATCAATATTGTACTTGCTTTTTAACTGCTTGTAATCCAACAGTTTGTACAGACATGTCTTTGTTAGTTGCTTTTGTAAACCATTTGTCTGAATACATGGTATTGTTTCTATCTGCTCAGACTGACAATAGAACAGCTGTTGATTGTCTTGAACCTCTTTGTTTGTTAAATACCATGTCTTCTAATATGAGCCTAAACTTATCAATTGATATGAAAAACGATTATGTAATCTTGAATCGATCTCTTCTCCAAGACAAACGAATAGGTGTTATTGAACATATTGTCCTACACATTATATGAGTTATCGTCTATGCATACTTCTGTCTGCATTATTCAATAAAGTATTCAGGGGGAAAAGTACATTTATTTGATTATCTGCGTCATTACATAACCCCAGGAGAGCACCTATCCATTCATTTAGCAGCTTGTTCTGGTTCAGACTGGATGACTGCTGCACATTTAACATTACAGTGGAGACATAAGCAATATACTGCAACCTTAAGATGCATATATCTTTATTTAATAGCCACCATCAATAAAGCCGAGCAGTGGCCCCTGTAGCTAGTTAGCCTTGCCTAGCCTAGCCTTTCGTCCGATAACAAGTATCAAGCTGCTGATTTTGGCGAGCTAATGCTAGCAGTCAAAACGTCATGTCACCAGCCCACCACCGTTTACCTGATCAGATGCCATTCTAATCTGAGAGGCGACACATCTCCGTAGGTTTAATCTCAGGAGAAACCTCGACATTGTCACTCGTAAATTACTATATGCAACAGCACAGGTAAACTTTAGTTTAGTT
The DNA here is from genome assembly GCF_002814215.2 of Seriola lalandi dorsalis. Lineage (NCBI taxonomy): Eukaryota > Metazoa > Chordata > Actinopteri > Carangiformes > Carangidae > Seriola > Seriola lalandi. The sequence continues at coordinate 672,318 of NW_019524961.1, read as the reverse complement.
CCTCTGGTCTGAGCTCAAAATGCGGAAATTTAAACGTCTCACATGGGCGTGGAGAAAAGTACCTCCAGTACACGTAGGCTTGTTGCTGCCACCACGTGGTGAAGGGGGGGTAGAGTTGCACTGCTTGTGCGCAGTGGACTCTTCTCTCAGGGGTTTAAACGCCGAAAGATGAGCACTTGTGATTTGCAGCTGTGCTCATGAAGCAGCGTTTGTCAACACGTGAACGTGATGTATGAATCTCGTGCGCAAGTTTATCTTCAGTAGTGTAAATTAGCCACGTTTCCTTGACAGAAATATGTCAGTTCATACCAATTATAGTGGAAATAGAATCTGTCGTTTGCCTGATGAGATATTTCATTTTTAAAAAAAAAATGTGTTTAGCTGACGTGCTGTGCTCTGACTAAAAGACCCTGTCGGTTATGCAAGAAATAAATTATAATTAATTCGTTTGAAGTGTGCTAATTGTGCATTGTCTCAATTTCCTAAATAATTAGCACAAAACAACATAGTTAATTCCAGGAAACTTCTAGGAAATTGTGAGGAAATCACAGACCCATAAAATAAAGCATTACTCAATTTTCATGCTATAGTCAGTCATTAAACTTTTCTTGTTGCTCCTGTATGTTACCAAACAGAGAATGAGTACTCCATACAATGTTGTGGAGACAGTTTGTAAATTTGATGGTTCTATATTCCAACAGAACCAAGTTGCGTGGAAGCAAAGTTGCATTCAGTTTACACTCCATAAAGCTCAGCAATTGTTTGGGAATGGAATTTCATGAATTCATCCACTTGTTCAACCAATGGTTCCTGTCTAAGATCACTGGAGGCCTGAACCCTGCAGCATGCACAGATACACAAGGAATTCACTCTGGCCAGGTCTCAAGTCTAAGTCAGATAAGTGGTGCACCATGCAAACATTGGGAAAACATGCAAACTCCCATAATCCTTCACAGACTTGTGAACCTGTATGATGCAGTGATACATGAGTTTTGCAGGAATTCAAAATACAGACAGATTCCTGTCCTTCCTCCTCCTTTGCATTCAGTCATTTTTATGTATTGATTGCTCCTACAAATCTGCATGGTTTGTCTAATTAATTTTATGCTCATGCTGTCTACAGACTGTATGCTAGTCTGACATCAATATGTTATGGACCTATTACTCAAAAGGATGAGACCCAGTGCTCACCTCTCAAGTGCTGGATGAGACACATTCAGCAGCACAAAGGGAAGCTTTGCACTGTAAAGAAAGGTGGTGGGTGTCTAGAACAGATGAGTCATAATGGAGTCCCACTGGTGAAGAGCCCCTCCTGCTAGACAATGCTCATCCCTGCACAGTGTCGTATGAGATCACCATCGCTGACATTCCCCTTTTCATCCAGCAGAGTTGATGGTCAATGAGTATAGGTCAGGTACTGCTGTGATGATGTGCTGCATCCTGTCAAGCTGTTTAAATTCAGCAATGACCATGATGGGCCGGAAGTTCCTGTGAAAAGAAAAGAATGCAGACTTATTGGCTCATTGTATTCTGTAATGTAACATCCTTGGTCTGTATATATGTAGAGGGGAAACACAGAGATGGAAAATATGAAGACACAACACAACTTTAGAGCTTGTGCAACACAGTAGGAACTGGGTCAATGAGGAAATGCTTGTGCAGTTTGTCTCAGAAGAAAAGGAGGTTATTTACTTTTCAAGTTTAGATTTGAACACAGAGAGATACATTTTGGACATCAATTAATAGACTCACTGAGCACTTCATTAGGAACAGCATACTAATACTAGTTAGGGCTTCCCTTTGCTCTTAAAACATGGTGACATTGTGCATTATCATGCTGGAAGCCCCATTACAAGATGGTAAATTGTGGTAATAAAGGGATGTGCATGGTCAGCAAAGACACTCAGACAGACTGTTGCATTCAAACCATGATTGATTGGTATTAAGGGGCCTAAAGTGTGCCAAGAAAACATTCACCATACCATTACCCCATCACCAGCATGGACTGTTGACACAGGATGGGTGCATGGATTCATGCTGTTGACATGAAACTCAGACCCTACCATCTGCGTGGCTCAGCAGAAATCCAGATTCATCAGAGCATTCTACATTTTTCCAGTCTTCAACTGCCCAGATTTGGCGAACCTGCACCGACTACAGCTTCAGATTTCTGTTCTTGGAGTGGAACCCGAGTTGTTCCTAACAAAGTGCGAGTGTAATTTTCCAAATTAGTAAGAGGAAACTGTACAACTGAGGTAGTAACACTCTTGCAACAAATGGTGGCAGTATGGTCTCATACACATGGAGAGCATCTGCTATGTGTTGCAATGAATATGGAATAAGAATATGCTACCATTCATATAACACCCATACAAAACAATTCCTTCTTCCCTTGTAATTGACGACAGCAAGTGCTGCTCTCACTTCATTTTAAATGGTGATGGAAATTGAGTTTCATATAGAACAATGAATATTGCAGTGCAGTAATCATTATTGAACAGAAGGCTCCATAATTCACAGAGCTAGCTGAATCTGCTGCCTCCATCACATAACTCAACTATGACAAATGTGAGAAGAAATACCTCTTAAATCTTTCAAAAAAGTTACTGTGAAAGAATCATGAGGGGAATATCCTGATTTCTAAAAACTGTAGATAAAATCACCCTGTATATAACTCCCACTTTCTTGTGAATGTCTGTTAATGTAAAATGACCACAACAGATATGATAAATCACGGCTGACTCTAACCGGAAGTCATTTTGTTGTATTTGGGAGAAAAAAATCACTGAGCCAGACAAGACTTTGAAGGGTGTTTTTGTGTGTGGTAATGTGCGTTTGTGCATGGTGGGTTTTTTATGGTCATGTGTGGACTTCCGGTGTACAGGATAGAGAGCAGCCAGTTACCTGAATCCTTTCAGAGCTGCTCACCTCGCCGGCTCAAGTGTTGCCATAGGAAATAGTATCCTGGCAACAGCACTAACCTGAGCAAAGACAAAGTAAGGTCATGCAGACAACAAGATGTGGCACAGTGTTCCTGTATGAACAATCCGTTTTCATAACCTCTGCTTGCAAGGACGTTCATTACAATTTTGTGACAATGTCCCTTCAGCATTTTTGTGCTATTACTCCCCATGACATTTAATATGAACTTGTATTACATTTGCATTGTTCTGTTTAACAGCCTTTTTGTTGCAGTCCTTGCTAAATCTACGTTTGGATGTCATGCATAATAATCTGCCTCCTTCTAATAATTGCATGAAATAGCGCTCCAATCTGAAATTCATGCATACCTCCGGGAAAAAGCATGTTGATATACCTCAGAGTATATAATTGAACCTTTTGCTCAGGATTTCAACAAGCATTTTTTAGGTAATAGCATTGTTTTGGCATGGAGTCACTTTAGCACAAGGTACTGTAATTACATGCATTCCTTTCCTGGAAACCTTTATCTCGTGGAGCACATTCATGACACATGCAGTGAATGGAAATTCAATTGCATTAGATTTGCAATGCAGGAAACTATATGCTGTATAAACCCTGATTGGGTTTGAGACATCTTGGTTTCCCCTATGTGCATTCAGCTTGTATAATTCTCAGAGCCTAATGGTGCTGAAACTCCTTGTTGCTAATAGTCCTCATGAGCTGCCTGGATGTTGCAACTGTTGCCATGGTGACCATCAGGATTGATAAAGGGGTTCAGATTCATTGTGTTCAGTACATACGGACAAGGAGCCGTGGTAGACATTATTCATAGGAAGCTTGGCACTAATTAAAAGAGGAATTGACTCATTTAGCAAACTGATCACAATGTGAAAAACAATCATAAGTTCCTTCAAAACAACCTGGCATCCCACACTCATATTGCTCTCTCACAGTGCTGTTGCAGTTTTTACTAAAAGCTGCATTATAATGTAAAAGGTTTTGACTCTGTTTCATTGATAGTTGGCCGCTGTGCACAATCACAGAGTTGTCCAGAATAGGCGAGACACACATGTATATGAAGGTGATTTAACAGCCAAGCAAACTCTCTGTTGGACTGCACTTTGACACAGTGAGTCGCGATGCATGAAAGTGTGGACAAAATTGAATAGCATTCTCTCCAATGGTTGTTGATGGATAGACCAAATTGGTGAACTGACAGACCCACAGTGCCATTTCTAGAACCATGCAGCTACCACGGCTGAAAGTTATATCTTCTCTTCAAAAATCAATGTCCATTTTTCATCTGTAATTTCATTCAACCGGCAGCTGCTCATGCACCCTTTCAATTGACTCTCTCGCTTGTGACCACATGGAGCCTCGTTCCAGGTTCCAACAGATTTTATTGTAAAAATTGTCCTTTTCACTTATATATTAAAAGCCTTATGCATTCCATCCCTACCAGAGCTGGTCATTAGTCTCTGCTAGTCCAGTCAACCCCTGGGGTAAGAATACTGTCTGAAAGTAAGACAAGTGGTAATAACTTTAGTGAAACCACTCTCAAGAGACTGCTGGCATTTAGCTATGACGCACAAGCACAGCTGTAATCCACCACATCTGCGTTCTATCATTCAGAGGTAAAAGAGCCACATGGGGGGGGGGGGGGGGGGGGGGGTTTTTCATGGAACAGTGATCTTTTATCAACCCCAATCAGGAGGGAAAGTGCAGGAAAAAAGATGTGTGTCTGAAAAAGAGAGAGAGAGACACAAATAGTGTTTGGATAGATATGAGTGCTTGTTTCAGGTCAGTTAGACCATACAGTATTAACTTCTACTTCCTTCTCGTTGTTGCTCTGTCCTGCATTGCTGCTCCCTGTGCGGACTACCTGAGTGACTGAGACTGCGATTGCTTAAAATATGAGTTGAGATTCAACAGAAATTCTGCTTTCAGAAACAGATAAGCCAGCGGTTTAAGCGTCTCAGAGTCTTGCTTTCGGATCTGTTACGCTCTGAAAGACAAGAGTATCATTTGAGCTGAAGGACATGCTGCATTGTAAAATCCAATGCATCTGTGACACAAACTTTTGTTGTCAAGTTCACACAAATATTCAGGACTGTTAATATGACATAAAAACTTTGTGTTCACTTGACACAAACACTCATCCCTTGTGAGCCTGACTTTTTTATGTTAAGTCAGCAATTTTTGATTTCTGAGTTAATTTTACTTAAATTTATAAAGTCAATATAGTCTAATTAGTTCAGGGCGACTGTCTGGAAAGTAACTATAACGTTCAGGATCTGCTGTAGAGATTCATTTAACAGACCCACCTATCCCCTCTCATTTAAATCATTGAACTGTGTCGCTGAAGTTACAATCAGAATTCTGACCATGTTTTTACACATTAATTTAATTGGACAATCACAGTCCAGTCACAAAGCAGCGTCCAATCAGAGGGCAGATGCGTCCCCTTCACAAAAGTCAGAGCATTGTCAGTTGCAGAACAGATTTAGTGGAATTGGTGAAGATTATGGTAGAGACAATATCCTTGCAGATGTTTTTGCCTGCACAACTTTAACCCCTTTAGTTGAAATACCAGCATATTGATTTGTTACATATTTATCGCAGAAGCTTGTTTTTCAAATTAAGTAAAGTTTATTTATATAGCACCTTTCACAGATAAAAATCACAAAGTGCTTAACAATAAATAGTTAAAGACATAAAAACATAGTGGGGAGACATAATTGATTGAATTGATTGAAATAATTTCAGTATCTGAGTGAAATTTGTAACATATATGAACAATATCTATGTACAGTATGCACAGTGCATCTGAAAGTATTCACACCCCTTCACTTTCCCCACATTTTGTTATGTTACAGCCTTATTCCAAAATGGATTAAATTCCTTTTTTTCTCATCAATCTGCACACAATACCCCATAATGCGAAAAAGGTTCTTGGTCGCCTCCCTGACCAAGTCCCTTCTCCTCTGATTGCTCAGTTTGGCTCGGTGGCCAGCTCTAGGAAGAGTCCAGGTGGTTCCAAACTTCTTTCATTTACGAATGATGGAGACCACTGTGCTCTTCGGGACCTTCAATGCTGCAGAAATGTTTTTGTACCCTTCCCCAGATCTGTGCCTC
>NW_019524961.1:637689-666241 GCF_002814215.2 Seriola lalandi dorsalis | reverse complement strand
ATACCCCATAATGCGAAAAAGGTTCTTGGTCGCCTCCCTGACCAAGTCCCTTCTCCTCTGATTGCTCAGTTTGGCTCGGTGGCCAGCTCTAGGAAGAGTCCAGGTGGTTCCAAACTTCTTTCATTTACGAATGATGGAGACCACTGTGCTCTTCGGGACCTTCAATGCTGCAGAAATGTTTTTGTACCCTTCCCCAGATCTGTGCCTCGATACAAAACTTGTCTCGGAGGTCTACAGACAATTCCTTTGACTTCATGGTTTGGTTTCTGCTCTGACATGCACTGTCAACAGGTACAGTTCAGACATCATCGACATCCAAACATCTCAGGGATGATCAGTGGAAACAGGATGTACCTGAGCTCACTTTTGAGTGTCATAGCAAAGGGTGTGAATACTTATGTACGTGCGATATTTCAGTTTTTTATTTTTAATAAATTTGCAAGAATTTCTAAAAAACCTTTATCGATTTGTCATTATGGGGTATTGTGTGTAGCTTGATGAGAAAAAAAGGAATTTAATCCATTTTGGAATAAGGCTGTAACATAATTGTCAAGGTTTGAGGGGTAAGTAGGACCCAAATGCAGCCACAACTTGGGGAGCGGTGCAGACAGGTTTATTAACCACAGACATGAACAGATCAAGGATTAAACAGACATGAACAGATCGAGGACATACCCAGAGAACAACAGGAAGTGAACAAACCCAGAACTAAACAGACGAACCGACACAGACAAAGGGAAGCACAAGGACTATATAGACAAGGGAGGCAAGGGTGATTGAACACAGGTGAAACACATTAGGGCGGGGCAGACAATCACCACAGACACAGGACAGAGACAGGAAGCAAAAACACTGACACACATGGAAACCAATTACAAAATAAAACAGGAAGTGCAAAAGTCCAAAACAAAACTAACAAAAAGTGTCTGCCATTACAAACCATGACAATAATAAAATGTGGGGAAAGTGAAGGGGTGTGAATACTTTCCAGATGCACTGTATATATATTTTACATGGAATCTCAAACATGAAAAAAAAAAAAGTTGAATCACATCCCAAACTCTTATGCAGGATTAAAGAAAAGATTTCATTGTGTTTCATTTCCTCAAGATTATTACAACTACTATTTGCAAGACATTAAGACAATTCAGCGTTTCTGCTGCCTCACATTTGATAATTATAATAATTCAATGTACTGCTGAAAATCATTAAGAAGTGGTTGTAGAAAGAAATTACATCTATTTCATATCTTTCACTTCTCTTCGGGAGTTTAAGGACCATGTTCTCTTTGCCCATCTTGGGGATTAGCATCTGTTGTTTCTATAGCAACAGCCTTCAATTAAGAGATGGCCAGGACCTTGCTGTTACTGCCAGCAAGGTGTTAATTGATACTGGATTTCATGTTGGGAGGACTCGGGGGTTGAAATGAGTGCGTGTGTGTGTGTGTGTGTGTGTGTGTGTGTGTGTGTGTTGGAGATTGGATTAGGGTAGGAAGGGGAGTCATTGACAGCCTTAGGATGTTATTAGCATTGGGACTGTTTTTCACACACAGACACTGCATCTGCACATACTAATTATTGTAATTTTGATTGGACTGATTTGTTCAGAGCTGATGAAGAGAGAGAGGCTCTATCCTTATCGTTATTAGCAATCTGCAATAGTCTAGGCTTCTTTGCAGCTGCATAATGTACATACGTCCGCGGTATGTGTATGTCATTGGAAGTAGCTGCTACAGCGCTTTAGTGCTATAGATGAGGTTGTGTCTCATGATGAAACATGATGGGTGCAGACAGAAGTATGTCATTCAACGTTCATTTTAAATGTGAACAGAAATTTATCAGTCACTGTCTTTTTCACTGATTGCAACCTGCAGGTCATGACATGAAAGAAATACAAATAATGAGGGGCTGCGGTGACGCATATGGTATATTTTTGAAGTCACACTTCGGACGCCATGAAATTGGCACCAACAGTAGCGTTCTGAACTAGTATGAGCAGACTGTACAGACATTAAACAGATGACTTTTGGTGTGAAAATAAATTAGCACAAAATGTTCCGCAAAGCAAAAATGATTCTGACACCACTGAGAAAACGGTGCACATCATGTGAAGTGGTAATAAACATGGAATGCTGTGAAAAATGGCACCTAGAGTAGAGAAACCAGCCTGCTCCCCAGCTGACCTCACAAAAGGAGCCGAGCTCAACAAATGGATGATGTGAATCTCCTATTGCTTATGCCTTGCAGCAGAATCACAGCACACTGCTTCAATTAAAACACGGAACAAGAACTGATTGTGGAGAGGAGAGAAAGCCGAGCGGCAATACTGCAGACAAAGCGGGCAAAACTAAATTTAAACTGTTGAGAACATTTCCTATTTTTAAAGAGGTCAGAGTCATATTCTGGCCCTTGTCAATTGTGTTTGTTTTTCTCATTACTCAACTTCAGAGATCTTTTTTTCTCTGTAATGATTCTGCCTCCTTTTAAAGCATGAAAATAGAACAGAGGAGAATTGCTTTTTTATCATCTTAAGAAATTTTTTGTACCTGCAAATTACGTCTATATTTAGAGAGTGGCATGTTTGCCAGAGGCTTTAATGTGGCAGGACTTCAAAATCCATTTCCTCATGTTCTGTCTCACTTTCTACATATTGCAGTATTTTCAGTTTTAGATATTTTACTTTTGAACTTTTTGTTCTGTTCTGGCTTCAGATGTTGCTGTCAGACAACATGCCAATTTAACTCAGCAGAAGCTGTTATTTGTTCTGTTGTTCTGAATCTGATTACTGAAAGACCTCAGAGAATATGAGATTTAAAATAGTATCTCACCATTATAATGTGCTTATCGGTCAATAATTGCGCACCACATTCTTCATGTAATATAGATGTGTTTTATTAGAAATAAGTCACATTCATTTTGTGCTGTGAAAACTGTACATTTACAGAAGGTAAAACAGAACATAAAAAGTGTATTGACAATAGGATACAAATGGGTATTTAATACATGTAACTCGAGGTATGAGTTGGGCTGTGGGCAGGACAGAGGAATTCAAAGGGACAGGGGAATTGGCTGGTAGTACATACTGTTGAGTTACTGACAAGGTTATCAAAAACACACCGTTACAGAAGACATGAGGTTTAATTACCCATCGCTATACAGCGGCGAGTAATAACAAATATCCTGAAGCACAGTTTAGAGATATTCATAGGCTATCATTCATTCTATATAATGTTTGCTGTATAGAAGTACAAGTATCTACTTGTCACAGCTCCAAATATGGAGTCTTGTGCTAACAAATCTCTAGCGAATAAATTCCTTGAATTACTAATACAATATTCTCATAAAGCATCTATATGCTCCGTAAATATGAGGAAGATGGTATAAAAGTTTTGAAACATTGGTAAGAAAAAACTTCCTAAATCATAATATCAGTCTTGCTTGAGCATCAAGCACCCATCATATTGCACTATTTCACACTGATGGCTGAAAACACAAATGTGTTGAAGTCTCGAGGACCTGACGCTGCACTGGAAGTCACATCAGCGTCAGGAGCCTCTGTTCGGTCCAAGAGTCCTGCAAGGCTGAGAAACAAAAGGGCGATGATGAAAGGTCTCGCTGACCCCTTAGATCCATACGTGCGACATGGAAGAGCCTGCATCTTGTGCCAGCTGAGAGGGTGGGGTGGGGTGGGGTACAGTAACCCCTCCCCCCACCGTAACTTTTCCACCCAGCATTCCCCAGAGTGCACTGCTCTTCCCATGTGAGAGTCTGTGTTCATTCTGGTGCTGGTGTTTTGGTATCGAAGCAGAATGCTGGAGAAACCAGGACATGTTGCGTAACTAACCACCACTTCCATCACCACTCAGTATGTTTGTCCCGATGCAGTCCATATGGGCTCAGAACACATTACAGATGCACTGAGGCTTTTTTTTTTTTTTTGAGCCTAATGTTTTATGTCTACAAAAACAATAGAAGTTGTGCCTGATAGTCATGAGGGGAATGAAAACTAAAAATATAGGCTATAAACTCAATAATGACAATAATAATAATAATAATAATAATAATCATAACACTGACAGTAATCATTGGAATAATAATAACCATGGTGGCAACAACAGTGAGAAGCACTATTAGCATGATTAAACCTGTTCTCCAGTAGAGGAGTTACTTTCTCAGTAGAGAGTCTCATATTCAGTTCTGTTGAAGCAGTTCCAGGTATGAAGCAGTACAAATAAACACGCAAACTAATAAACTAAAATAAAATAACCCACGGCACAAAACCAAAATGTGTGTGCCATCTACCAAAGTGCAGAGTGTTGGACTCCAAACATGAAACTGGTCCCTTATGCTCTCGTGCCTTGTCCTATTTTGGAAGGTAAACTCGGCTGGTAGAGAAGCAGCCAAGAGTTCCGGTTGTTCCTCCCGAGAAGCAGGGAGGACACACCGTTTTAATATTATTAAATTTTTCTCCAAAGTTGAGTTGAAGGAAAAAAGAAGCACAGACATGTCGACCACATCTTCTGAACCCAGGCTGAAGGGGTTCAGTGAACTCCCAAGTGAAGCATTAATGGAACCACAACCAGTCCTGGTCCACGGAAACCACTGATCGCTCCACTAACCCTTCGCCCTTCGGAGCACTCGGACTCGAGATGCTTTTAAGTCCACACAGAGAAGCTACATTAAACATCCCATCACCACCAACTCCACTCTTCCATCCCTCCTTCTATCCCTTACTTCCTGCTCTGGCTGAGGGTTTGAAGACATTGATTGTGGGACTTACTTTCTCACTTTCTCCCTTTCTTGGTTTCCTCTACTCTATCCATATAGGATCTCATTCCCAAACCAAAGAGGTGACAGAGGTAAAATCAGGTGGCTTCGCTCGCCCCCCTCCTCCCCCTCAGACCTCTGTCTGCAGGTCAATGATGTCCTGCCCCACTAAAGGGATGGTGGTGCTGGTTTTCTCCCAATCCACAGAGTGCAGCTCCAGAGGTGAGGCAGCTAGGGGCTCCAGGTCTTTGCGCACCCATGCAGGGGGTGACTGCGGTATTCCCCGGACTCCCTCCCATGGCCTTTCCAGTGGAGCCTGCTGTTTGTCCTGTTGAAGCACAAAGAGGAGCCACATTAGCACTTGGTGTCACTCATTAGCCCTGAGCAATTCCTGATTTAATCAAAATGAAATGGGACTCATTACATCAAATGTGATTTTCTAATAATGAAAGTCATATTGTCATTTGGGGAAATTATTCCTCCTCGAGGCAAGTGTAATATCTGATGCTGTGTCTCGTCTATAGGCAGTAAATTTGAGATTTGTGTGAGGTTGTATATAAACACTCACGCTGTGGTTCGTTTTGTCACTTCCACCTGAAGACACACTCCATCTCACAGACTGTAAGAAGGAAGGAGGGAAGGAAGAAAATACATCCTTATTCAAATGACCTCAGGGTATTGACAACCATAGTTCAATACACAAGCCACTGGTTGTTTTATAAGGTCGTTCTTACATCAACAAATCTTTCATTTTAAAAGTAGAATTGCCTCTGTTGTATTTCTCTTTTTTACAGTTTTTTTTTTTTTTACAGTGTTTGTTCATATTGCTCTGCATTTCCTGGAAATTAATGTTTATGGAAATGGAGGATGAGCACATTATTCTGATGTGTTACCTTGCTGTCAGAGGCAGGTGACTCTCTGTCTTTCTCAGCATGATGTAGCTTCCTGTTTAGGTCCTGGAACATGTTCTGGTGGCGTTTCTTTGTGTGCATGATTTTCTACAGGAAGCAAAGAAAAACATAATTTACTCTCAAAATGTACGGAATCTATTATACATTTCATATTTATCGCATGTCATTTTTACTCTTTAGATCAGACAGCATCAAAACAATATTTACCTCAAAGTCCAACTCAGCATAACGGGATTTCTGTCTCTGCAAGGAAAAGACAGACAAAGAAAGGCGGTTAAGTTTCAGAAGAATATTATAAATATTGCACAAAAATTCATGAAGCAACTATTCTGCGAGAGGTCACACTACTCCATCTATCTTACCTCCAAGGAGCTCATGGACAGCGTGGAGATGGTCTCACTCTTGGACATCATGGAGTTCATGGACTCGAAGGTGTTCTCCAAGCTGCTGTGGGTGATGTGAGACTCGCTGGACATATTGTGGATGTTCTGGATGGGAGAGTCTCTCTCTGAGTACGAAACGCTGACCTGGTCGGGAGGGATCGACTTCATCCCGAAGGCAGCCTGGGGCTCGGCAAAGGGCCCGCCGAGGTGCATCAGCCTGGCCTGCGGCAGCTGCTCCACGCTGATGTTGTACTTTGTCGGGTCATCTTTGGGCTTGGACCTCAGGGTAGAGGTGGTGTTGGGCATGAGGACGTAGCCGCTGCCATCAGAGAGGCTGCCCTCGGCCTGAACCCGAGCGAGATCGGCATCAAGCTGCTTGAAGAGCTCCCCCTCGCAGACGTACACAGGTTTCCCGCAGGTTGGGTCGACTCCTCCGGCCAGCCGGCTCTTCTCTCTCTTCAGGGTGAGGGTGTGGCTGGAATATTCGGGAACAGCCTGCATGTGGCTCTTACTGGGGTTGGATGGCAGGGTGTGGAAGTTGGAGCCCATGGGGAGAGGCAGCTGAGGAGGGGGCATCTTCTCTTCAGAGGAGCTCTTCATTCCTTGTAAGAAAAAAATGGTAAGAGAGTTAAACAATGATCAAGAACCATGCCAAGTCTAAAATATGGTTGCCACGTCTAAATACGGTTCAATAAACACAGTCTTTTTATGCATGATCAGATGTTTTAAGTGCAAGGCTCACAGAAATTGAAATGCAAATGGAAAAATGGTTAAGGGCAAGAAAAAGTTGATGTAAAAAGGGGCTTACCTTGTCTGCTCGAGTCTCCATCCTTTTCGTTATCAGACTGCTGATAAAAGAATAAAAGATGTTCTATCAGTGCTTAATGTATGCACATATCAATTTAGGGGTAAAATGCAAGAGGCACTCAAGACATTAAAAAGGCAATAAGCCAAGAAATTTACCATAAGCTGGGTGTGGCCATTGTGAAGGGAACTGCCAGAGTCTCCATTCCCATCGTCCTTGCGGTCAACTACTCTGCACTTTACAGCTTCTTGAACCTAATGGAAGGAGGTGGGGGAAAATAAGAAAAGTTCAAAAACACAGCTCATGTAACCTCATAAAGACAACCAACTAAACTTTTTTGTTTTAATGCCCATTACTTTATCTCATCTGAATGCTTTCTCTTACCTCTCTACGCAGGATGCAGTGAACCATGACAATGATGAAACCCTCCAGAGAGTCGAACACGGCAAAGAGGATCTGGAAGAGGGCAGAGCGGCGGTCGGTGATGGCCAGGACAGCGGACATCCAGGTGAGGGCCAACAGAGGCAGAACAACGCAGGAGCTCCACAGCGACGCCCTGCAGGGTGAGAAAGCAACGGGTTAGACACAACGGGCTCATACAGGCCGTTTCTCTACAGGCAGAGCTCGACTCTCTCCTCTTGTTTGATTGTGAGCCTTGATATCAAAGCACATCATCAATACACCTGTAATGGGACTGATGAGGGCGATAAGCGCAATATTCTGGTGTACACAGAAGATCAATAAGACCTACCCAGCTCTCTCCTTCAGCTTCACGTCGGTGATGCCGTCCTTGGATACCAGCTTGTTGAAGACCAGAATACCAATGACCATATTCACCTGTTTGTAAGAAGAAAAAAAAACACATGGATGAGACAATGTAATAATGGGTAATGCATTTACAAATAGACTACGCATTATGACGGACCGGGAAGTCAGTATACACACCAAAACAACAGCTGCAGCAGGGCCAACAAAGGAGTAGAGGAGTCCGCCCTCAAGAGACAGCCAGCAGCTAGAAAAACAAAAAGGAGGGAGAATATTAATGCTTGAGCTGAGGGAAGAGTTTCTCTGGTTGAATGCAGAGAGAAGGGAGGGAGCAGAAGTGGCAGGCTGAGACTTACTAGTTGACAGTGCCGTATCCCTTAGCTTTTGTGAATCCCACTGACACCGCCACCACCAGTGCAGGAAGGCCTGTAAGATAGAAAATGTGCAAGGGGGGAAAGTTAGAGTGTAAAAAAAAAAGAAATAGAAAAAAGCTTTTGTGATGCGGAGGACAAAAACAGAAGAAGAGAAGAGATGAACCTAAAGGCAGGTGCTCTTACCCCAGCCTAAGCACAAGAAGCGCTTGCGGATGATGCGGTTGCGCAGACGACCAGTGACAGCCATGTAGGACTGCCAAGCTTCTGTCAGCACCCAGCAGAAAGAGGAGAGGAAAAAGAAGTGCAGGAAAGCAGCTACGAGAGTGCACACCACCTGTGGGAGCCCGGGAGGACGGAGAGATAAAGGGAGAGGAAGGATGAGAAATCTGTGTCAGTGGCACCGCTACTTCCAAAGTCCCCAAAGCAGCGAGTTTCAGAGAGGTTTAAAAAGAAAAGGGTTAGGATTGGCTAGAAGAAGTGCCGTACCTTGTTGCGAGCCTGAGTTTGTCCGACAAGGATGAGGGCATTGGAGCATATAATGGAGAGGCAGAAGTTGATGAGGATAACGGAGCGCTCGGAGCGGATGTACCTGGAGTTTTGAAAAGGGAGACGAAAGGAATGAGTTCCGGGGAGGATTACCAGAGCACACATCATATCCAGTCAGAGGCAGACGTGGCTAGAGTTTGCTTGTACTCGTAGGGTTACTTACTTCCACACGGAGACGTAGATGATGATGAGGAGCAGCAGGGTGAGAGAGGAGACCCCACAGCCAACGATGAGAGTCACGGACGGGAGCAGTGCCTTGTCCATGATCTACAGAGAGGAGACAAGACCGAACATGCCTCTTAGAGCTGATTGCACACACGCATACACATTCATGCAGAGGGGAAACTGAAACCCACACGCATACACATGCACGCACTAGCGAAGCCTCTGGGTGTGCGCTATCTGGAATAGCAGACAGCTCCCTGTAGGCAAAGAGTTGAATGGCACAATCAGGCCACGGCTGAGGCAAGGTGACCCCAAGGTGAACGCGTCAGAAAGATGGAGAGGCAAACTAAACAAATGGTCAGGGTCACTGCGTTTCTCCATTGAGCTTTTGAGTCAGCAAATGAGGCGAGGAGGATGCTGCACATATATCTCTATCTGCTAAGCGTGGGGGGTGGGGTGGGGTGGGGTGGGTGTTGAAGTCCCAGGGGGCAGTTCAGGGGGGAATTGCTGTATTTAGTCATTAGTCTGAGCTGCTACAAAAACCTTTTAATCATACGTCAGATGTCCTGAGCTCATCTTTTCCCCTTCTCCTTTAGCATTTTCGCACTATGTTGGCGTCGTGCGTTGTGCCAACTAGCAGCTCCTTGCTCATCCCTGCAGGCGTGAACAGGTGGACCATTATCGCTTGTGCATTAATCTGCCACCACCTGCCCTTCTGATCTCTGACAGCAGCTTAGCGCCTGCCACTGCCAGCGGCGGTGACCGTCCCATGTTTCAAAGCAGCCCTGGCACCGGACCTCTGGTGGAGGAAACAGAGAAGGGATTGTCTTTTGCCCGTCTTCCCTGCTGCTCATTCACCCGAAGGGCCGATGGGTCACTGCCGCACACACAAATCTTAGCTCCTCCAGACTTCACAAAGCCCCTCGCTGCCTCGCTAACACACCTACAAATCACCAGCAGCTAATTGTGTGGTTTTACCGTCCGTCTCACACCTACTCTGCTGGCTTTAATAAGGCTTTGAGCTAATCTAACACCTCTGATGAAGTTGTCATCACCACAAAAGCGTGTGAGGTAGATTACAGATGTTTGGGCTGTGAATGGAGAAGTCCTCGTTGCCAAATGGCGTGATTGTATGTTGGATAATGAGTTGAGAGGGAAACGGGCAAGAAAGGGCTAAGTGGCTCCAAAAGGTGAGTGAGAGAATGGCCTGAAATATAATAAATCTGCAGGTATCAAATTAGCACAGACAGAGGGGAAAGACATGGACACCGCTTTGGCCTTCATTTGATTTATGATGGCCATAAATTCTTATATCGCAAGCGTATGTGAAGCATGGCTTCTAATACTTCTGCCATTGTTGATAGTGTCTCAGAATTTAAATGGTACAACATTGAGCCTTGCAGGATTGTTCCTCTCCGTCTCAATATATGCCCCACATAAACTTGACTGATATCAAAGCACAGCTGGTGAAGGCCGGCCTACGGCAGCCAAAGACTAATTTAGTGTGGCAAATTTGTTTCAAAATCTAGCCAACTACATCAGAAGCGCCCCCAAACAGATGGCAGATAGCAGAGTGGTGAGCAGTCTTTTTGCTTCAGCCTTTACCGTATCTAGGGGAAGAAAAAAAAAAAAAAAAAAAAAAAAAAAAAAAAAAAAAAATATATATATATATATATATATAACGCGGGTGATACAGTATGTTCTGTTCCCTCTCTTCCCAATCTCTATATCTGGGTTGATGCTTGCACCGCAAGTCTCTGAGTGAAAGCCAGACAGCCAGTTTGACCTAAATATGAAGCATGTCTTCTGTCTGTCCTTGACTGAATCACGTGTGCTAAATCTGAACAAATCTGAAGCAGGAAAAGGAAGAAAAATGTGCAGAGAAAAACCCCTTAGCCGTTTTTTTTCCTTTTTAGGGTGTTGGTTGGTTACACCGCTGGTCAAGGGCATTTGCTGTACTAACTATACAGGCTACTCCCCCTGGACCACCATGTTTCCGACACACATGATGCTACAGGAGTCTTGAGCCCTGACCATGTTGAATGAGAGATAACACACTGCAGTATCTGGCTCTTTTTTTTTTCAAATCTCCTCACTCCCTTCTCTCTGCATTTCGCTTCTCGCTGGTGTTGCTCATGTGGCAGGAAGATGTTATTGAAAATGTCCACAGCACACATCAAAGGATGGATGGAAGGGATGGGGGGGGGGGGCCGTATGTAATCGAGAATTCAGAGATATTGGCAGACGGAATGATTGGCGCAGCTGCCTTTTTACTGTCGCGGGAGGTTGAAACGAGGGGGTATGTGAAGCCTCTAACAAATACGGGAGGCGCTGTCCAGACTGGCAACAGCAGGACAAATCAAGTCTAGGATGTAAACAACAGGTTGGAGAGAGAGAGAGAAGAAGAAGACGAGGCTGAATTGGTTTACCAGCAGGAAAACACTGCAGTCCAAATACCTAATCTGTTGTGCCACCGACTGCACACTAAATAAAAAGGAGGAAATGAACTAAATGTGCACTTAAAATATACATTTCCTCAAGCTGATAGACATCTGTTGATAGTGTTTTGTGTGTGTGTGTGTGTGTGTGTGTGTGTGCAGCAGCAGTCAGATGCACAGCAGAGATGGACAGACCATTTCCTCTGTCCTGGGGGGCTGTTCAGAGAAGAGAGGAGGGAGGTGGGAGCTGTGAGAGAGTGTGTGTTTTTCCCTCAGCATCTCAGTTAGGGCTATAAAACAAAAAAACAAAAAAAACACACAGGCCGAGTTTGCCTGCAGAAGCCGTTACCAAGGCAACTGGAGAGCGAGCAGGCAGCTTTAGAGGCAACACAGTCTACAGGGGGAAAATTACACATGGTCTTTGCGCATGAAATACAACAATGCGTAATGTTAGATTTCGGTAAGCAAAGCATCCGCTGCGCACAAGCCCCCCCCCCCGCCGCACTAACTCTGTATACTTAGGATAAACATGCATAATTCAAAATCCTGCATAATCGGAAATTAAATGGTTACACAATGATCGGAAAGTCATTGTGAGTGATTGATGACACGGGATCAATGTTTCTTCTCGTCACCTACATAAGCTATCCCCCACTGCTGCAATAGATTTAACATTTATTTTGTCAATTATGCAGCTTATTGCAAAGCAAATAGGCATCAAATTGACGCACTCGTGCCTAATCAACATGCAACGATGCAAATCATACTGATTTCATTTTAAAGCCAAAAATGCAATTCTTGCATATCAACACGTTGCTCGGTTATTTCCACTCAATTAAAAAAAAAAAAATCAGGCTGGCTGCAATTCTCCGATCAGCGGCACCTGCACGGAGACAAAGAGGCTCTGGCAGCAGCGGCTACAGCAAACCGATCGAAAACAACAAGTACTATACGTTCACACTGCACCACATTCACACACACACACACGCATCACACGAAACATTCAAGATGTTCGGTGGCAAAAGGAAAAAAAAAAAAAAAGACAAGCGAACATTTGTGAAGAGACAGGAGACTTACCGAGTCGAAGTTGATGCGCGCTAAAATGGCGAAGGTGGAGGGGCTGTCACACACGCATTTGGTTCTGAATGAATGAACGGGGACCGATCTGCAGCTCCGAGCAGACCAAGACCCAAGCAGAGAGGAACTGCACAGGGAAGGAGAGGGAAAGGCAGCGACGGGTTAGTAGAGGAGAGATCTGACTAATCTCTCATGTGAATGCCACATAATGGTTTTTTCTTTTTTTAACCCCCCCCCCATATTTAGAAAATTGTGCTTATGATTGGCATATCTGATTTGGATTTTAAATAACGCCAATGCATAGAAAAGTCATAGTTTTCACATTTTACATAACATTTAAATACTAATATATTATTTCTGTGATCCAGTGTGAGAACAATAAATATTGTTTTAAATAACCAGAGGTGATCAGTTGCAGCTCTTTGATGATGATGGCTTTCACGTTTAAGTGATTAATAGCCATCTGTGCCATGATGATAGGCCTTCATACATCTCATTATTAACATTATCTGTACCATTTCTTGTTATGGTTAATGTTTCCTCAGTAGACAGAAGATTAATGGCAACACTTGGGCAGTGAACTGGAGACAAAGGGACAATGTGTTCCTTCTTTTCAAGGATGGGAGAACCACCTGGATTATGATTTTTCTTTCTCTGTTGTGAGGAAATCTACACTGCACTTTATCAGTGTACATAAATTAAGGCATTTTGACTTAATATATGTGCCGTATTTGTTCCTATTAAACTCTCTTGCTAAGTGCTAAGTCTGATCAGACAAAAAAAAAAAGAATCCATTACATTACAAAGTAAAATCAATAATGAGTGCTTCTTTCATAATGAGCCCATCTTTCAAATGAGATGCACTTAAACAATGAGTTTGAATCAACTTCTACCAAAACACTGGATCCACAGTATGTTGCTACAGATGTTCTGAGACTTCAGCAGAACAAATCAAGATCTGCCTTCTGCGTGTGAGCAGCACAAGCAGCAGATGCCAGAGAGCACAGAGGAGGTTAGGGCAATGAGCGGCAACTCCCGGCTCCTACTGGCTGGTGAACACAAAGGGGCATCATAGCCAGCGGGTGCAGCCTGGTACAGAGTGTCATGGGTGGGAAAAATCATCATGGCATTTATAAACTGGAATGGCATCCAAGTATAGGCTTGGCTGCACCATTTAATGCGTGCTAATGTTCAAAAGGTTGTCATATCATGTAGATGGGTTACATGTTGTGTGGTGATGTGTGATGCAGAGCTTTTCTCTATCCTCCTCTTTCATGTCTCAAAAAGCTGAAGATCATTCTATCTGTATCCATCTGGTTAAATCTGAGTGGCAGAGGAGATAATTGACTTCTTCCTGTGATCAGAACGCTCACAAACATATGCAGCTCTGCAAACAAGCATTGACCCCAAACTTTGCCCCCAGCCAGAGCTTCCTCCTCTGCCATTTCCACGGCTTCTATCCTGCCATTAATCACATCCGCTGTCAAAAATGAATCTAATTTGACTAGAGGCACATTGCCCTCCCTCCGAAAGTAAATGAGTTAATTACATTTTCTCCTTCGATTCATTTTTGCTTTTGCTTTGACTCTAGTTGTTATGGTTTATGTGAAAAAATATATGTGTGTGTGTGTGTGTATATAGGGGGTTAGGGTGTCTGGGAGTAGGTGCATTCTCATCCTCCACAAGTGCACAAATCTATCTAAATGCAAATGGTGCACCTGTGTATTCTTCAGGAGGGCAGAGTGTGGCCTGGGGCTGATTGATCCAGGCCAGGCCACCAGGAGTCGCTTTCATAAGTCATTCAAATGCACGTAAGCATCTTTAAAAACTCCCAAGTGCCACAGCCTTTAACTGTGGCAGTTACATATGAACATGGCTGAGAGGAGAGGGAGGGAGTGCTGCCATTGTCTTTAGATTGAAACTCTTTGCTGTGCCCTATAGGGATGCTGCGTTCAAGTGTTGCCTGTGTATTTTTCCCTCCTCAGGATGCTTTAAGCAATGCAGGAGACCATTAGATCTCAGCGGAAGAACCACTGTGGGTCATTGGCATTGTCATTCCTTAAGTCTGTGTGTCATGCAGTTAAGTATGTCAGACAGCTGAGTGAAGCCCGTCGCTTCTGGCTGGGAGACATGGGCCGACATGTTGTGGCATTGCTCTGTCCCCCTTGTCAGAAATGACTGAGAAATGGCTGAGGTGAGTGTACGATCAAGGGCGGTCGAATGTTCATATACAGTGACCGAAGGAACCAACAAGCCCACGGATCGGCTGATGAGGCCACCCAGGATAGGAGAGAGATGCAAGAGCGATGGTTAGATGCACGTTTACAAGGAAAAACAACTGTGGTCAACACTTACGCTTCGCTCTCGTCCCATGAGAGGCACGTCTCATTCATGGTGCCCTGCAAAAAGAAAACAGAGAGGCAGATGGAAGACGTCAGTGTGAGGAATCTCTGCAGAAAAGGAAAACGTGTAGGTTGGGACACTGTACTACAAAACGTGTGAGATGCAACAGCTTGCCGCCAGCCACCTGCCCACATTTTCTCGCCACCCTCCCCCGTAATACATGTGCGAAACTAAAAACAGCTTCTTGTCAGCTACAGAGACCAATTACTGTGCATGACTTGTCATCATCATCATCATCATAAACTGACCGTTTGGTTACTCTGTTCTTTGCCGGGTTTCAACTGACAACAAGTATACGTAAAATCCACAGTGTCATTGCAAATGTCATCCAAATGTCAGGCTCTGTGCACTGCGGTGAGCGAACACCCGGAGGCAGGGGGGGCTGATATTTTTTTTTCTCATAAGGCTCCATTAGATGGGGTAATCATTAGAGGCTTACATTCTGGAGGTGGGGGAACTCGATCTCAACGGGGGACGACAGGAGAGATGTTGTGGGGTTGACGATCACTGTCACCACCTTGGAGTTGAGCAGGGTGGTGTTACTGTGGAGAAAGAGGAAATGACACAGTCAGCCTGGTGCAAGTGAGACATTATAGCATGAATCAATGTGGTCAAGGTGATGTGGCGTATTTGTAAGGCCTTATATTAAAAGATGAGACAGTAAATGTAGGAGAAAATATAGAGGTAGCGAGTCTTACAGAAAGGAGTGCCATCTTGTGACTACAAAATGTATTTCATGGAAGGCCAGTTTCATACACAAAATTTGTATTACCTCTGGAAGGACAGGATAGAAGCGAGGTTTCTGTAGAGGACGATGCCAGTCACAAAAGCATCATTGCCATCTGGAAAGAATAAAATGCACGCTTGGACTCAAATTCATAAGACTGAACATCAGTTGATCTTCAAAGAACATTTTTGATGATATCTCTTACCAGACTGTTTAATGGACAAAGCATCACGGGAAACTGAGATCTTTTCCTCGGAGGTCCTGACCCAGTCCAACATGCCCCTCCAGCCCTTCACAGGGAAGGTGAAGTTGGAGTTTGTAGTTGCCGGGCGCTTGTGGATGCTCAGCACTAAGACGGGCGGAGATTGACAAACAGAGGCTTAGTTAGTGAAATAGCACTTAGAGGTTCTATCTCTACGCAGCTTCTTATCTACGCTGTGTTGGTTTAAGAATCGTCTCAATGAACTGAAGCAAACGCTGCCAAGGACATTTTTGTTTCATGCGTCACGTGTGTCCGACCGGAGAAGTGATCTCCCACTAAATCCATGGAGGAATGTCACCTTCACTGAGCCGAAACAGCCCCACAAGTCACAGTGATTCAGAGTGTGAACTTTACAGTTACTCTTACAGTGCCGTATTCGATAGATTGATAAGTTCGTGTATGTGTTATGTGAAATATACTTATGATTAGATGCACGACATCTTGGGAGATGGCACAAGTGATATGGTATCGCTCATGGGCTTGACACACTGTCAAAGCAATAACTGATGCATTCTGCTGCTGCTCGCATGGACTCGGATTCAGAGGTGGAGATTAAGATTGATGCACTCTCTGGCTGCAGAAAGGACAAATCATCCTGACTAGACATGAGCAGAGAGCAGCTGGCAGAGGAAATTAAGGCTCACCAAAATTCTCGGTGACTTCATAAATGTCCTGGAAGCCGCTCATTTGCATACCGATCATGTTCACAAAGTCCTCCACAACGCGGAGGAACTCCTTAATGCTGACACCCATCTGGAGAAAACAAAAAACAAAACAGAAGGAAGGTGAGATTTAGGAAGAGGGAAAGTATGAGGAAAGGGCATTGGCACATTCATCTAGTTTCTTTACATGCAACTAACAAGGTTATTGATTTCATGTCCATATCTACATTTCCTATTCTTGCTTCAGTCCAGCTTGTACTTATTATTTCAGAGCTTTCAGTATTAGAGTGAAAAAAAAAACAAAAAAAAAACCACCTCTTGCTGCTATGCAACCTCCAAACTTCCTTAAGGCCATAAATGGGCAGACTGTTGATTCATACTCTGTTTTTTTTGTCCTCTCCCACTCGCTCAGAGGAAGGGAGGGCTGCCTGACTTGCGTGTCTCTGACGCAGAACTGCAGTGATGTGGGCGCAAAGGTGTGTGCTTCTATGCGATGTGCTGTCTGCGTCCCCTTACAACTGCCATCGGTATGTAAGATGGCATGTAAGAGACTTGCAGATTGCAAAGTGGGCGTAGTGACTCTCCTTGATTCAGCCTCTGTCGCCGTCACCTTTTGAGTGTTGGCTTTCTCTGGACGCAGTGGCCTTGCTATTTCACCATCCAGTTTTCAATTTGTGCACAAATATGGGTTTCACGCTTCTGCAGTGGAAGCCTTTTGTTTGTCTAATTTATTTATTTATTTTTTTCTGTTGTTGTTGTAACCAGACAGTTTCTCAGGGAACTTTATTAGTAGGAACTGTTTCCTCACTCACTTTAGCAGGAACACAGAGAGTGCCATGAAAAAGGGAGGGGGGGCAATATATCAGCAGGTGGCCAAACTAAACAAAGTCCTGTTTAGTCTGTTGGAAGAATAACTTAGGAATTATTAAAAAAAAAAGGTAGTGCTAAATGATAAGTCAGGCTGTAGATGTTTAATTTAATGCTTCTTTTTCTTGTAATTGTTTAATCTGAGATACTTTTTAACTCTGGACGTCATATTCTTATTGTATTCAAATCGTGGGAGTGTTAATCAGCCCAAGCGCACCAGTCATTGATACTCTCTCAACTCTCTCATACACACCCCAACAACTCTCTCTCTCTCAAATTGTCCCACACACACTCATCTCATCACAAGAACATTAGCATGACAGGCTTATTTTTTCCCCCCTCTCATACAAACACCCTCTTCTCACGTACCAGCTGTGCCTCTTCCCATTTGTCACGATGTTCCTCCTTCAGTAAGTTGCTGATGGTCTGGACGTAATTCTGCAGATCATTAAATGGAGTCAAAGGTGTAAGAAGATACCAAATCCATCTTAATTAGAAAGTATTTTTGGCCAGAGAAGCATAAGAGAGGTGATGATATTATTTCTTAAATATGTACATATGTAGCACATTGTTGAGAATGAAAGAATCATTTCAGTGGTTAACTAACAAGAGCTCATCTTACCGCGACATCAGCGTTGCTCAGTCTCAGCCTGGTTCCCTTGTACAGTTCGGTGGTGTTCTTCAGGATTTCCATGATGGCCAAGAGGTCGCCGCTGTACTTGGCCCCTTCATCAGAGGAGAATCTCAGGCGTGAAATCACCTCAGCGACCCCGTCTACGCTCTGCCCCATCTGCGCTTTGGAGATGTAGTCCCTTGACTACAGAAGAAGAGTCAAGAGGTTAATCTGACCATCTGACATTCGCTGGTTTGACTGCACTACTAAGAAATTAGCCCTATTAAGAGATGGGGCATTTAACATTATCATCAGGGCAGCATCTTACCAGCATCTGAATATTGTCATAGTTCTCAGAGACACACTTGATGTGAGTTGGGCTCTCCCAGGAAGCAAGACCTACGGCGTCCAGGGTGCACCGGCGCAGAATCATACCTGTTCATGAAAGAAAGTCCTTGTAGTTGGCATGACAAACAGTTTTACATATCCAAGCAAAGCAAAGTGAAACAAATCATCACTGTCTTCACTGCCACTGTACCTGAGGCATCAGAAGGGCAAGCGATGGCAGCCATGTCTCCAGCGGGGGTTTTCTTCCACACAACATCTCCAGTGTTCTGCTCAGGGCAGATCTCATGGGGCTCTGAAAGGTTACAAGAATAATGCATGATGCGATGACTAATTTATTTGCTTAATTGGACTGTATCATAGTGAAGCCACGTTTATCCATCATCCATTGCTATGTATTAGAGTCACTAACCGGGGCATCTCTTCTCATTGCAACGCCTCTGCTCTCCCTTTTCACCAGGGCAAGGTTCTCCACCAAAGAAAGGCCCCTCACAGACTCTCTGTCTCTGCTGAATGCCTCCACCGCAAGTCTTGCTGCAGCTGCCCCATGAGCTCCATGCATGCCAGCGTCCATCAACTAAAGACACAATATTGCAAACCATGAACTCTGGGCGGTGATATGTCTACTTCATATATACATATGCATATATATATATTTTTTTTTATTGGACTTGAGTGTCGTTTGAATCTGAAAATACAGTTTCTTTTTTTTTTTTTTTTTTTACCGGGACAGTCTTTCAGGAAGCAGTTGTTCGTCTCTTTCCAGCTGCCGTGGCACTCAGATCCGCCATAGGATGGCCCGTTGCACTCCCGTGTTCTCTGCATGGTGCCGTTAGAGCAAGACGCAGAGCATGCACTCCAGGCAGACCACTCGTTCCAGTATCCGTCCACTAGAGGGAAGCAGATGAACATGCACGCAGACGGAGTTATAGTGGGTGCAAGGACAAGACAGACCCTCAGGCCACACAGGCATCACGGCACACTCACTGATGCTATTAACATTTCACATGACCTACTTAAGCTGAGTTTAAGTGAAACAGAAAGTTGGAGCTCGGTTATCTGTCGTCCAAGCATGACTGTATGTGCCTCTCAACCTCTTACATCCACTGTCCTTAAAACTAAAATCAAGTTTATCTCATAATGGACATTAGAATCAAGTTTGGGAGTATAATGGTCTTAAAAGATCAAAACACTTTAAAAATAGAAGAAAAAAAAATCAATCACAATTCCTATTAAATGTTGCCTTGCAAAATAGATTAAAAAAATAGTGCGCAGTCTTAAAAACTTAGATTGGTCAAAATAAAATTTCTATCATGCTAAATAGACCATTAAGGCATGACTTAATTTCCTGAGTCTTTCAGTTTCAAATGAAATATGCAATCATCTCTCAATAATGACTTTGCCTAACAGCCCATCCTGTGTGTCAGACACTGGCAGTAATTGAGCTGTGGTGCACAGAGAGACATCTGCTGATGCTAATGTGCAACTGCAGCAAAAAAGTCACTTCTCAACTAACAGCACACAAGTACTAATGATAATCACCAAACCTGGTGTGGAAAAGGTGTACAAGCTGTACAAACTGCAGCTGTGACTTCTAAATGAGTTCAGTCCTGTCAGCACACGGGTAGGTGGCAAAGTAGGAATGAACTAAGCTTCTAATATGTTGAGTGACCATGAGCAAAGTATGAGTCACTGACAGTTATTACAAAGCTGCTGACTAATCCCCCACAGAGGCTTTTATTGTGTTGATGCGTCAGATGTCAACCTGCCACTGCAGTTGCTGTTTGTGACAGTGGTGATGCCAATAAGTGGTCTCATTAGCTCTTATATATGAATCAGTTAACTGAACGATCAAATATCACAGCCAGAGTCAGTTGTCTTGGGTTTTTAAGTATGGTAGCAGATGATTACAGTGATTCATAGAAGAAATAACAATTATAATCTGTTTTTTTTCTTTTGCATTATATATATATATATATATATGCACGAATATGAGTCTGCAATGACTTCAGGTCCCTGACTCACCTGGGCAGACAGCGATGTTGCAGAACTTGGTTTGTCTTGTAGGGCCGCGGCAAGGCTCTCCTCCATTCTGGGGCAGCTTGCACGTGCGGGTACGGTCACGATAACCACGACCACATGTGGATGAGCACAGGCTCCAGGGGGTCCACTCATCCCAAGCACCATCCACTGCACATGGGTTACAAACAGGTATTTTTTGATGAAAGAAGTTGGAATTTGTGGTATTGTGACTCATTTTGAGGTTTCACAAGGCTGTGCACTACAGGCATATTTTGTAAACTCTCCACTAGGTGGGGCAGTCATCCACACAATCCCTACATCTACAAACTATTAGGGAACTTTAGTTGACATTGAATTGCAGCCTCTTTTCTGCAATCAAAATCTCAGTGTGTGAAAGCTCAAAAATGCCTCTCTCGCTTGTTTGCTTTTCTGCATCTACTTTTCCTTTGGGACTGATACTGTACAAATGGAAATCATTTAGGGATAATGGCTTTTACCTCAATTGAGTACTTCAAAAAGTGCAGTCCTAACATTTTCTCGCTCACATCAGAGAGGAAGAACCAGACACTCACCGGGGCAGACGACTGTGTTGTTGCAGGGCCGGTTCTCACGCAGGGGTCCGGTGCACTGGGTGGTGAAGGAGGAAGTAGCGCAGACGCGGGTACGGCTCTGCCATCCCTCCCCACAGGTGACTGAACACGAACTCCAGGAGGACCACTCGTCGGTCTTAGTGTCTACAGTGGAGAAAACATGAATTAGGGGGTCTGCACACCAGGCAATAAACACTCAAAAAGATTCTCTGATCCATCTTTAGCATCTGTGGTTTAACTGTTTTCAATTTTTTTTTTTAAGTTTTAAGTAAGCCATTGATTCATTGCATTCACCTCTGCGAAATCTGCATTATGTATAAATTAATAATCCCCAACTACACCACAGTGTGTAAAATGTCCATTAACCACCTTCCTATCTCACCTGTTTGAGTTGCAACAACTCCATGGTGGGTATCATCAACATTGTCTCTCTTCAAACCAATGATAGCCCGCAGACCCTGGCTCCTGTTGCGCTCCTTGCCTGAGAGAAATTGAAAATTGCATGATTATTGCATTGCATCCGAGCCATCTGCAGCCAAGTGCTCCCGGCTGAATGACTAAATGACAGGTGTGCTTACCAATGCAGGGCTGAGGGTTGCAGGCCCGCCCCTCTTCAACTGTTCCCTCGCACACACTGTCCTCGGGCTGGCAGGCTCGGCTGCGCACCTGGACTCCGCCACCACATTCCTGGCTGCATACGGACCAGCGGCCCCAACCAGCCCAGCCCTCTGCAAGGAAGGCATGAGAAAACATATTGAGCATGGTTGGGAACTGGCACTGAATGAAATTACAGCATTATAGTTAATATTAGGTTGTGTGAAACTTTCTTTGTACTAAAAGTGTGCAAAAGCATGACTCAAAAAACCCTCTCCTTGTAAACTTCATATGTAAGAAGAGGAAGTGAGTAATATTTGTTTTATGCGTGAAGAATGAGCGAGGACGATTCTTTGTGAGCAGTACCGAGCACTCACGCCAATAGATGTTTCATTTGAAATGGTGATTGTTCGCTTTTAACCACTCACTGTGTGAACCACAGAGCGGTGTGTAAGGCTGACAGGCGGGTTGCTATGGCAACCAGAAGTGCTGCACTTCGATTTCCGCTGCCAGCTGACTGTGAGCTCTTTGTGCTCTTTTCTGACCCCCCCCTCAACCCAATCCAACCCACCCCATCCATCCTAACACACAAACATGCCCTCTATCTCTCCACAACCTCCGACTCCTTGCCAACCTAACATGCCTACCTAAGACAAAATGGAGAGCTGGTGATGTGTGCAGTTCAGGGGTTCCTGCCACTTAGGCCTTAAGGTGCATCGGCAAATCTGTAACACCTTTCATTTACTTCTCATTACTCTGTGGTGGCAGAGTGCACATCCTCCGCCTGTGCCCCTGCTCTACAGACATGGATCATTACCCTCAGCAGCTCCTAAGACACAAACACTGAGTGATTGCAGGGCTGGAGACAGCCTGCAGAGCTGTGGGACCTTGGAGAACATGATCCCCCCCCCCCATAAACAGTCTAACAAGGTGGAGGTCTTTACAAAACAACACAACAAACATAAGGGAACACCTGGTTTTTGTTTGAGGTGAGCTGTTTGGTTAAACATCTTGTTTTTTGTTCGTTTTTCCATCACATTTTAAAAAGTTTACAAACCAAAAAAAAACAAAAACCTAACATATAACAAACTTACTGATAATCTCAGCATCGCGTCCATTGTCTCTGGGAACTGGAAGGCATCTCTCAACGTAGACACCGCCCCTGTAGCAGCTTCCTGGTTTCCTCTTTGGGGCCTCCCAGCACTGGCAGGGGGTGTTCATGATGCCACAGGGATTATCGTGGGTGCTACTGGACAGGCATTTCTCCAGCCACTGGCACAGCATCTGGCAGGCGGGCATACTTGGGTTCCTCTTCCCCACGACCAGAAACTCGGCCTTGAAATCGCTGACATCACTTTCCCCCTCCACAATCTCCAGTCCGTTCCTTGGTGCCACTTTGCGAATCTGCAGGAACTGCTTGCTTGACTCCAGGTAGGTGACAGTGGTTGAAGCGTCGCACAGCCTGACCACCTCGTCGAAGCTCTCCATGCCCAGGTAGGTGCGGGAGGTCTCGATGAAGGAGTCGAACTGGAAGGTCCTGATCTGGCGGGGCACGCAGGAGTCGGTGGGCTTGGTAATTTTCATGTAGACGGTGTAGCGGCGAGGATCAGGGTTCTGCAGGGTCCAGGAGCATGGTGTGGAGGGCAGGGTGGTCGTAGAGGAGAATACACCGAAGAAGCGACTCTGTTCCAGGGTGGCGCAGGTGGCGGAGGCCGGGCCGGAGGGAGTGCAGGAGGTCAAACCGAAGAAGAGCAGGATGAGGGCCACGCAGGGGCCGGTAAGAGCTGACCACGCCATTGGGTCGGCTTTGATAGACGATGTTGATGTTCTTGTTTCTGTGATTGCTGGTTTAACCAGGTTGTTTCTTTGAATTCTTTGTTGCAAGTTACTGCACTTGCTTCAGATCTTCGGACTTATCTTCACAACCCCTCTTGCAGAATTGATGGACTTGTAGGTTTTAGTGCTTCAGACAATCTGTCATGTCTGTATCAGCGAGGAAGCTGCAGAAAATTGGGGAATGAAGAAGAGGGAAAAAAATCTGTCAGTGCATTCCAACATCTAAATAATTAGAAAAAAAACCCACCAAATATATATATATATATATATCAGTATGCAGGAAAAAAAGCTTTCTCCACAATAAAGGCATTTTTTCACAATATTCATGAAATGCATTTTAATTGGACCCACTGTCGAACTGATATTTATGCATCAGGGATTTGCCTCTTATCAGTATCACAGTGTTTCAGGGCAGATTCGATGATCTAAAATGCCCAGTTCTTCGGGACATAATTGCTCCGGTACTGCAATTACAGTCCTTCACAGCAGGCTGGTATCTCCAAGCCCCTGCTCTTTCCTCCCACACACTGAACTGAACTGCGAATCATGTGCGTCAGTCTGACGTCCATAGAAGCATTGCCACTGGCAACCACAGACGCTTATTAGTTCCGTTATTTGTACAATGCACTCTGCCTATTGAGTGCTAAACAAGAGAAATGGATAGTCTGTGTCAGTGGCAAAGTGTGATTACATACCCTGCTGTAGGGTTTCATAAACTGCATTACATACCAGAGCATACAACCATGCTCCTAGAATGACAAATGACTCTTGCATATTAATGCAAATGCATGCATGTAAAAGCAGGAGTGTGCAGGTTTTAAACTTGTGAAATCACTAAAACCTACTCTAATCATGACTGTGTGTCCTGCTCTGCAGAGGAGCTGCATGCATTCAAATGAAGCATTCATAATTTTCTTAATTTGTCTTCAATCTATCTTTTCCCATGATAATCATTGTGCAAACAAGCTTTATGCAGATTACACTCTGACCTGTGCCTCTGAATGACTGTGCACCCATCCTGGAGAAAGAGCGCAGAGTCAATATCAAGATCTCTGCAGGCGAATGGACTGGCTAAAACGACAGGATATGCTCCTTGGAGCTCAGACGAGAGGAGGAAACACTGTTGCTCAGCAACATCTTTCACAGGAATTCGGGGCTATTCTTCTGCCCTCTCATGTTTTCGTACTTTTCTTTTCCTTTGTCACTGATGATTGTCAGTAGAACAGACCACGCACATCATCCTGTTAAACTACAACACATAAGATATAGTCAAGAATTGGATAATGTCTGCATGAAGGAAGCTTACAGTGTTGTTTAAGGCTTACCAGTAAACACCTGTATTTGTATTATGTTACCGAGAGGTTAATCATAAAGACGGGGCAGCGCAGAGACACAGCAGCACAATTGATGCCTACGCTGACATTCACTTTGAGAAGCACCTGCACTTTTCAGGCAGGGAACTCATAATTACGTTCCTCACATCTCTTTTCACATCTCTCTCTGCCTCCCTCTGCCTCCCTCTCCTCTCTGTGAGCAACACACAGCAAAGACCTCTGCTTTGTGTAGGTGGGTGCCTCTCTCCCGCCTCCCAACAACCGGAAGCTCCATGAATGGGCATCTGATGAGGCACACAGTGAAAAGAAAGCGGTCCAGCTGTCGTAGGAGAACTCGGAGTCTGTGTTGCTCTTTTTCCACATAGTCCCTCACTTTTTTTTTTCCCCACCGTCCCTTCTGTCCCTCCCTCTTGCCTGTAAATTTGCTGTCGTCGACAACATATCTGCAAAGCAGAGCAGAGCAGTTTGTTGTTATGGAGACAGGATTTACTTTTTTTTTTTTTTGCAGATCAGTGTGAAAAACAGTGAAGAACTGCAAAAATTACCATCAGCGACAGGCTCTCTATTTATGCCAGCGTGCACAGTTTTGTAGTAACCTGTGTCATCACAGATACAGAAAGCTGTACACAGCTCATATGAGGTGTATAAAACCAAGAGAAGCAATGCTGCATTATAAAGCAATAAGGCATGTGCAGACATTTGATGAGATGTGTGACATTTTCCCTGACTGCAGATGATAATTTGTATGACAACACTAGAAAGCAATGAAAAGATATATATTACTGTTTATCTGATGATACACCTGGAAGTCTTATGATTTTCCAGCCAGACTTACAATGACTAAATTGTAACATTTGAGCTGTTCAGTCTGAACGTTTTTGTCCGTATTGAATGATACATTTTTGCCTTACATGTGTGTGTATATGTGTGTGAGTGTGTGAGAATGCAATAGATGGATAAAGCCAGACTGACAATCACAATTTCCTAACCTCATTCTTTTCTTTACAAGTTGCTCTCTTTTGCTGAAGCAAACCTGAGAAATAAAAGCCATTTTTGTAGCCATTACAAGTCACTCTTTCTCCACAAAATTGGTCACGCTTGTATTTTTTGCTGTAAACGCAGCAAGCACTTGCACACGTGTGCAAGAAACTAGACCACTTTGTGGCTTTGTTGCAGATCCATGTGACAGCAAATACCACCAACAGCAGAACTAAACAAGTTGCCGCAGATTGCTGACATGATCTCTCAGGCATCTAGGGATGAAGTTTATAAGACTCTGTGTGTTTGCTCAGATTTAAGGGATTTATTTGCAATCTTGCAGACGGGCAGTGCTATCACATGCCAGGCATTTAAAAGAAATGATCTTAGGAATCACTACAGTGAGTTATATGATGCAGGAGTCCTTCCTTTCTTTAAGCAAAACTAAACAAGCAGAGCTGATGAAGCCGAGCCTGTTAACTGATTGCTTTGCAAGTTGATGAAAGCAGACTGTATGTTATTCAAACAACTCTAAGTTGAGTTGTCAAACCATTGTAGTTTAAGAGAAAAAAAAAACTTAGTGGTTTGCATCATGCTACTAATACTGTAACATCTTCCACATCCACTCCTGATCCTATCTGCAATCTAAACCACACAAGCACATACAATAGTTCTCGAGAGTTCTACTGAGCAACCTGTTA
This sequence comes from Seriola lalandi dorsalis, assembly GCF_002814215.2. Taxonomy (NCBI): domain Eukaryota; kingdom Metazoa; phylum Chordata; class Actinopteri; order Carangiformes; family Carangidae; genus Seriola; species Seriola lalandi. The sequence goes on along the minus strand of NW_019524961.1, from coordinate 640,077 downwards.
CCAGAGAACTTTGTGCTGCTGCTGCTGATCGTCCACATCACCTCACCTGCACCACTACACTACTACTCTTATAGTAGGCGACACACGAGCCATGATACGGTACTAGAATTTATGGGCAAAAAAAAAATCAAAAACAAAAACCATCTGTAGGGAAACAGACATTAGTCATTATGGGAAAGATTGGTAACAGGAGCTGAAACAGGTGCAAGAGATAGTTCAACAGTTGCTCCATCACCCGCAGAGCAGAAGCCGGTGGAGAAACTTGAGAGAGAGAGAGAGTTGAAACAGACAAATCTGCTGAAACAAACTCCGAAGCTGCAGGACAACATTCATACACATCACTCATCCTCACTCTGTAACTCTGACCGCTCCGTCCACCAGCAACACATGGCTCTTTACGAAAGATACAAACGGACAAACAAACACGTCACAGAAAAAAACAAAATAAAACACTCGTTTTAAAAGTAAAATCAAAGTCGTCTCTTCTTACCTGGAAGTGCGTCTCTTCTCAAGTCTCGTCAGTGGCTCTCTGTCCGCTCGCCCAGGTGTCTTGATCGCTGGGGCTCGGGGAAGCAGCTGCTGAGTTTATCTCAAAGTCTGACGCGACTCGAAGTCTTCAGATCTGTGCTCTGGCCAAAACTTTCGCAGTGTTTGAAGCCGCTGAAAGGATGCGCCAGGTCCAAGCAGGACCCCGGGTGGGTCGATCCCAAGTTCCAGTGCAGTCCACTCTCACAAGCAAAGAATAATTAAAGTGACTCTAACCAAACTCCAAAGAGTTTACTACCAACCTTGTTTAGCTGCTATATCCAGAGAAACTGGTTTATAGCGGAGTGACAAATTGGTTGTATCGGAGCTCCAGCAGACAGTCCGTAGAACCAAACGCTGTGTGGTCTCGCTTGTCTTTTTCTCTCTAAGCTCCAGGATAAAATGTTGGTACTTCTACTCCCGGCTTCGGAGTCTTCTTGCTTGTGGTCTTTGCACTGCAAGTGGATCCAGTCTCAGTGTACCTTGTGGCCTGTTCGTGGAGGTATATATCCAACCCCGCCCCCCCTCCTCTCCTGCCTCAAGTTGGAGTCAGTGCGTGGATGAAGTGAATGAGACAGCACCAAGACGGGAGGGAGGAGGGAGGCAGTAGTGTGTTTGTGTGTGTGCGGGGGAGATGTGTTTGTGTGTGTGAGCGCGCGAGTGCGTGTGTAAGTGTGAGAGTGACTGTGTCAGCAAGCGCGCACGGAGGAGGGAGGGAGCTGGAGACTGAAGAGAAAGGGAGGGGTCTGAGCAGGGAGACAGAGACAAACGATTAGAAACACCAAACTACGCAGATATGAGCGCAGAGCCAAAGGTACCGGAAAGAGGATCAGCGGAATCGATGAGCATGAATGAAAGTGAAGAGACGAACTGTCCTCAACGGCACTTCACCGCAGCGTATGATAAATGAGGTTCAGTTATGGCAACGTGGTGATATAGGTTAATCACTATGAAATATTATTATGATAACTAATGTGTTAATTAATAAGCAACACTGTAGTGTTTTCATGCTCAGTAGGCAACATTTCATTTGTGGGATTCGGGTTCACTCGCCTGTTCCCTTGGGCCATAAAAAGATCCTTTTTTTTTTATTATTATTTTTTTTATAGGGTTAATTAAAAGGCAATCAAAGTTATTAAATTGTCACGTGGGGTGCTTTGTAAACTCAGCTGTGCAGAAAGCATGATGATGTGTGCTGCCTGTTCCGGCCGCTTTCATAGTGACGGTACCTACTCAACCAATTAAAAGTGGAGGTGAGGGCGCAGACAGGAGAGGAAACACACAGGCGCTCACACCTTCCCCTCCCCTATGTCGCCGGCTATCCGTCCCCTTCTCTCCAAAAACACACACTCACATACACAATCACACACGTACACAATCACACACATGCACACAGGAATAGGCATGCCCCCTCCTGTTCCCCTCCCTCCCTGCCTATGCCTCCCTCACACAGTCTCTCTCCGGGGATGTGGGTGGATCTGGGTAGTTCTCGAAGTGAGCAAGGGATAACCTAGCGTGGGTGTCATCTGCCTGTTGGTGTGAGGTTGGCTCGGTTCCTCTTCCAGACAAGGTACACGAGAGGAAGAGAGGGAGGGAGGGAGGGAGAGGGGGAGAGAGAGAGAGAGAGAGAGAGAGAGGGAGGAAAAAAAAAGAATAAATAAAAAGTATCCAAAAGAAAAAAAAAAAACATGAGTCAGGAAAGTGTAAAACAGAGTAGCTGATTACAAGTGATCATCAGTCACTGTACCTCCTCAGCATTGTCCCTCAGTCCCCTCACACAAGGCCTGGTGGGAGTGTGGAGTCATGCTGTGCTGTGTTGTGGTAGCATGTGAATTTTTAGATCCCACGTCTTGATGGGGGGGC
>NW_019524961.1:582155-637669 GCF_002814215.2 Seriola lalandi dorsalis | reverse complement strand
GAGAGAGAGAGAGAGAGAGAATTACTGTGTACTTTATACTAGAGCACACAAAACCAATTTCCTCCTGCCATTAATGAGTTTTCTTGTTACATTTAAAGGAATGTGTTATGCAGATTCAGAGCATGTAATCATCCAGGGCTGGGGTGGGGGGGTGGCTAACTTGACCTGGTGTAGCTCAGAGGTTAAGGTGACCTGCTGGACTCTATTTTCAGCACACGCACCTCAATTTGAACACAACGTACAATTTCAGGTTATTACCAAGCAACAAGAGTGTCCCGGACTGTCACCCCTGTCAACACACTGTAAATATCCTACACATTGTGTCTATTATTTTAAGGCTTTACATGTATTATTGGGAAAACTTATTTGAAATGATCATCCGCAGTTACTAAAGTCTGTAAAAGTCCTATCCTCTGGGAACTAAGACATTAGCACTGTGTAATTCCTATGTAAAGTAATAAAATGTAAAATTCTGGCTTCGTTTGATATTGTTTTATTTTTCTCTCGGCTCTGGGGAATTGAGATAGACATTTTTTATAATCTGTTTTCTGGTATGCTACAATCCAAATTACTAATGGAGCGCTAATCGTATCAGCCTCTTTATGAGTTTATGTTGGTTTGCAAACCGCTTTTTTTTTTTTTAAGTAAAAAAAACAAAAAACCATTGTACCATTGTAATGTTACAGTCACTCTTTAGAATGAAAAATGATTTGAAACTCTCTTTTCTTTCTTTCAGTGTCTTAAAAATCTGATCTGTGCTGTCCACCTTATTGCCATCTTTACAGCGTGGCACTTTGAGTGTGCAGAGAGCCAAACCAAATCCCTTCAGTGAGTTACACTTCATAACATTTTGACCAGTTATGAGAACAGCGGCAGCAAAATTGTATCTGGATTCGTAGAGACAAAACCCTTCCTCCTTCCCCTTGCAGTCAGCAGACCCATTATCACACACAGATACAGAATACATGCAAAATCATTAAATGACACACTATATACAGTCATTACAATCCTTTCCAGTTCATTTTTTATCCCTGTTACTAACTTCCTTTTATTTGATATTAGTCATAAATGTGGACATTATCCCTCTGTTTGTGAAGTGGATGTTTCATGCAGTGTACTGGGTGGTCAGGATTTTTCACGGTGCAGATTACAGTGGGAAAAACTTTTATTTTTACATTCCTCACTCTCACGCCAATAGATCAGCCTTAAGACATTTTATCAGCTGTCACATGCAAGAACCAAATCGCATGCAATATGACACCGAATTAATCTTCTAAAACTTAATGATTCCTATTGCCAGTGAAAACCATATTTAATGTTTAATTATGTAGATAAAATTCCAAAACTAGCAGGTGTCCAAGAGGAAATCTTCTGGGTTAATCTTACAGTTTTACAGTTCAGCCCTCAGCTCTTCCGCTGTCTGAGCAGAGAGTTCCTGAGTTGATGTACCAAATTTATGTCCAACTGTGTAATCAAAAGAGTTATTAGACGCCCAGCTTGTGAGGAGATGAGGACGAACACCCCTCCCCTCCCGTCCGCTCCCCTCCGTCTTGCATGTGTGAAGGGGATAGCAGGCACAAGGGACCAGGACACTTAATGAGTTGTGATGATGAGCTGATGTTGATCAGTACAAACTGGACAAACAGTTGTGGCCAATCTGGTTGAAAAGTCTCCAGACCGTCTTGGGAATTTCTTTGCTCACTGTCCGCTGTGAAACTGCCCCTTCAGCAAGTTTATTTAACCTCCAGTTACTGAAGCAGAGCTGTTCAGCAGCCAGAACTGCAACTGCGTGGGAGTAATTAACACACATACACAACGGCCTAATAAACAATTATCTAATTCTAAACAACTCACAAACAAATTGTTGCACCTGCTCATTTGACCTTTGAATGGCTACTGGGTTGCTGAGAGCTCATTTAAGAGAGAGGTGTGGGCCGTTGCAGGTACAGTTACATAAACGAATGCCCATATAAGTGAATGTGAGAGAAAGAAAAAAAGAAGTTTTGAGGAATCACCTCTGTACCACCTATCGCCTCCACACTCTCTCCCACGGAGCCAGGACAGCCCTCACACTACACAGGTATTTAGGAGGTGGGATGAAGCACTCAGACGCCCAGAAAATTGTATTGGTGCCACATCCAAAGACAGGTAAATCCCTGCAAAGCTGAATCACAGGATGTACTTCCCCGCTGAAGCGGGAGAGCGTTTTGTGGATTGTTTGATTTTAGTGTTTAAGCTGCAACAGGCTGCATTTATTTTAACAGTCATGACAGCAGCTCTGACAAGAATATCTTTTCCCATTATTTCAGCTTTGTCATAATTGCACCTGCTGACACCTTCAGGGCAAGCCCTGCTCAAGTAAGACCAAAAGATTTCTCCTGCTGCAATTATGCTTTGCTTTGCTGCTTGCAGTCATGAGCTCATCTGGCCTCTAGATGGTGCTGTTCTCAGATGCTTTCAGTTTCCAATGTGATGAGGCTGCAGCAGGTTGTGCCTGTGTGTCTCAGAGAGAGCGAATTAAACAACAAATGAAGCAATAAATAGGTGAACAATTAAACAATACATTTCAATACATGTAGCCTACACAGATATGAAAGTGAAGAAATGGAAAAGAATATAGAATTACTGATTCAACTTTACTGGTAGGTTACAAAATGTTTGCAGTTTGCATAGTTAGTATAGTGTGGCGCTAGATAATAATTATTTTTGGGGGTGAAAAGTGATGCGAAGGTCTGATGGCTGCACGTGTTAGAGAGAACTTGAATCTGCCCCTGCTGCTGAAGCCTCAGTACTGACGCCTCGTGTGATGTAACTGCTGTTCAGGCTGTCTCTGCTGCCTGTGCTCTCTCACTCACTCACACACACACACACACACACACACACACACACACACACACGAAATGTGCTCATTAGTTGTCTAATTGATGGTAAAGTCAAACATCCATCCAGTGTTTCCTACAGCTGTGCCAGGGAGTTGAAACTGTACAATAAGCAGTTGTTGAAAATCCAGTTGAATGAGATGCTGCTCAAATTGTATGTTTCATGATGCACACCTGCCACAGCTTCAACATGATTGGCCGCCATCTTTTTTTTCATGGCTATAGCTTTCAATTCTCTGTCACTGCAGATTTCACCAATTGCAAAAATGTTTGTAGTTTTCAAAGTTAGTAAATGAGGTGTTAAATAACAGATTTTTTGGGTAATAATATCTGTTGCACATGTCTGATGGCTGCCTGTGTTAAAGAGCACATGAACGTGTCCCTGCTGCTCATGTTTAAAGAGCAGAAGTAGGGCAGACACAGTAGCGGGGGAAAAAAAAGGGGGCCAGGTTAGTGCTTGTCCAAAACCGATGAATAACCATAAATACCGTGACCTGTGTCTGAAAATCACTATTCTCAAACCAGGCACTCTGTTCAAGAGGTCTCAGACCTGTTGGTGGGTCAATCTAAATGAACTGCAGCAGCCCATAATTTCTTTCTGAACGCATCTGAGTCACATGGAAAAGGTGAAGAATTACTGACACACTTAACATTAAAAGTCTGAGTAGTTAAAGTGAAAAAACAGATAATGATAAAGCACTTACAGTTAGATATTACAGTAATGACCCCAGTGTCCTGAAGCTCCTAGACACTGCATAATGACCACTTGCCTAACAAATTCAAACCATAGTTAATCTCTGCGTCCTGATTATGTGCATACTGTTTCACACATCCATTTTTGCCTCTCTTCAAGAAAAATGCATCGAACATCTCCCCATCCAAGTGGCAAATACGTAGTGAATTTTTAGTTTTAAGTTTGTGGATTAACAAGGTTTTTGTTTTTTAATTTGTGTTTCATGTGTTTTGTGTATGTTTTAATGTGAATGTGTGGGCCAAGATATCATAGCAACCATTTAAAATAGAGCGTGAAACAAAAGACAAAAACAGAACTCTCGGTGGGCGTTTGCAGGCGTGAGCGATGCTGTAGTCCTCCAACTGCTTAGCATGGATTTAAAATACTGCTAAAAGATCCTTTATGATATTTTTTGATTCATCATTTACTTTTTATTTTTTTTTTTAAATCAATGAGTGGTGGATAGTTTTGCTGTGAAACTCATGTACACAGTGAAATCCTGCTTAACATTACATGCAATGATCGACTTGCAGTGTTTTGTCCTCCTTTCAGCCACAGTCACCCTACTTCATGTGTGGCACGAGTCACAGTAATAGCTTCATGAGTATTGTTGAGAGTACAGGCTGCCCTGTCTCTTCATTCCAAGATAAGAGTCCCCCCTTGAGGCAAAGGAAAGTGCATCATGTGTGGAAAGGTCACCTAATTATATAATTTACCCTATACCGTATGTACAAATAAAAGGCGCCGTACAAGATAAAATAAACAAGCTAAAGAAGTTTTTTTTTTTTTTTTTACATGGGAGCATAATTCAAGTGACAAAAAGGAGATCTCTTAATAACCGAAGCTGAGAGAGAGAGGGAGAGAGAGAGAGAGGGAGAGAGAGAGAGAGGGAGAGAGAAAAGAATATCTTCAAAAGTCTCTCCAAATTACATTTTGACACCTTCGCTCTTATCTCAGAGCAGCCAGTCTCACTCTTGCTGTGTTTTTCCTTTTCATTTCTTGCCTTTCCTGTGAGCTGCTCTCTCTCCTTCATCCCTCGCGTACTGATTGACAAGAGGGAAGAGCCGCCACTGACATTCAGTTTCAAGATGAATCTGATGTGTCGGGCCAGTCTTTTTCGCTGCACATCACTCTCCTCAGAAAACACCACACATCACTACTCGCTATCAAACAAGCAGACATCTTTAAAGTGACTGAAGCCTGTCACTTTGTATAGTACAGCTCGCTGCTGCACTCACATGTCATGATGTGATGTATTTAACACAGCTCAACTTGTCATATTACTACCTTGTTGATATCTTATAGTGGGAGTCTGGGAGTGGATTTTGGCTAACCAACTCAATGGCTGCACAGTACATTTATTCTCTTACTATCAACACAATGAATGGCAGCATAGAAATAGAAGCAGGCCTCCTGTCCATCATTCCTCCTTCAGAGGCAGAACTCAAAGCATAATAACTAACCAGTTTAACAACACTGAACCGTTGTCTGTCGTCTGGCTGAGATAAATTAAGTAAATTAGGCCTAGATTACATATTTGTAGTCATTTCCTCACAAATTAAACCAGTTGCAAATACTGTAAAGCTGATGGTGACTTTGCAGTAATGTTGCAACCAGTTTGTTGACACTCTTGTGAAGTGAAAGATGCATTTTCGGTCTTGGCACAACAAGCGGGCGACTTGTTTTTTCCTCTCCACTGAACACTACATTTGTGTACTGTACACAAGTCATAGAAGAAGGTTAAGTTTACGGAAAGATGGTAGACCGTTTTGTTTACATGACTTGCCACAAATGTTAATCAATAACATTTCCTAATAAAGGTGAGATTAGTTTTACCTCAAAACTTATTGACTGTTACAAACTAGTAGTGTACAAACATAACTTTTAGGAGCCAGGGTTGACGTGAACGAGGTGTGGTGTCTTCAGCATTAAAAGCATTTCAAAAGTCTCAAGGTTCAGACTAATTCATACATTCCAGACCCAGCAGTACAGACATTGAGAAGGGGTCTCACTCTGGTAATCGATGTCCCACAGGGCTCATCAGCTGGTGATAAACTCTGCCATTGTCTCCATTTCCCATTTATCACTGCATTTACTGAACATCCTGGGTGGCCGTACAATTGTATTGGTGATCGATATGGGCACAGGGAGGAAAAAGGCCTGAATGCTGCTATTTGATTTGAGGCAGATTGATTTTCTCTAATGCAACATTCAACTGAGCTCACCTGAACCCCCTGACTTTCTCCTAAGAGGAGGAATGAGATAAGCTACTCTGTCCTGTGATCAAGTTGAAGTGGAGTACATGCCACAGTTCATGCCAAAAAAGAAGTGCGACAGGGCATTGTGTGCAGGCAAATGTTTCTTATTGGTTCGTGTTTGCGTTGGATCATACTAGGAAGATGAAGGTTTTGCCAAGAACACAAAGACCATTTTAATCCAGCGGAGGCTTCCCTGCTGTTCATCACTTTCAAGAACAACAACAACAACATCAAGCTGACAGCCTGAACTGAACTCCTCTTACTCATCGTCATGTCTGTGAAATGGACAAGATTCATTAGGAATCGATGGGGCAGGTGGTGTGAATTTAATAAACAGCAGCCACTGAGAGGTGTAGGCATGTATCAGAATGAGTCACAGGAGTTTTTCTACACCGAGCGCCAGAGGAAGGCCTCTCCCCAAAAGGGTTCCTGGAGAAGAAACTGATATGGCTACAGGAAAGACGTAGATGGTGCTACCTGTGGATGAGTAGTGCGGTAAATCCCCAACAACAGGAGAAAGCATGAGAAATCTGTGCAAGGCTGAGTGGGGGCTGGTCTTGATGCTGTGACTTCTTTTTTGTTTAGTTTTTGTAAATGAGTGACGTAAGTTTTTGGGGAACCAAAGAGACACTCACACAAGAATTTTCACTTGAGCTCTAACAGCTGTGAAAATGAATTTTACCACTTGAAATTTCATGAACGCACAGGAAACAGGAAAACAATCAAACAGTGAACAGAAAATGAAAAAATTACACACCCCAATGTGTGAACGAATAGTTCAACATTTTGGGAGACACTGGAGAAGATTGATACCACTCTCATCTCCGCCCATTAACTTTAAGGCTACAGACGGTTAGCTTAGCTTAGCATAAAGACTGGAAACAGGGGGAAACGATTATGACTTTTTATTGGCTCTTTGTTGTTTTTTGCAGCGATTAAATAAACAAAATATCACGTGTTGATTTGTGAGCTTTAAAGGCAGATTTTCTTAACTTTGGACCGAACCAGATTAACTCTCTCTTTATGTTTTCACTCTTTCAGCTAAGCTAAGTAGCTGCAGCTACTTGGTTACCATATATGAGAGTAGTAATCATTTAACTCTCTGCCAGAAAGTAAATTACTGTATTTCTTTTACTTTATAGATCATTCAAGTATGAAAACAAAGCATGAGAAAAGTACTGACACCTAATGACCGATGTTGGAGTTTTAGAGTCTGACCTTATTTCAAGAGGAACCTTACATAAAACAGCCCACATTGGTACATCAGAGTGTTATGAAGTTATTGATCCTTGACATTTCACCGTCCTCAGGAAAGTAAAAATATACGAAGATTGGCATCGCTAACAGTACACGAGGCTACAAATATAACGTAGACACATCTAGACATAAATGTGTGGTATGAATGTCATTAGCGAGTTTTTCCCACACAGCTTCACCTTTCTTTCATCAAAGATTAAAATTGGCGCTCAGCCCCTTGGTGCTTGGCTGCCATCCCTAAAGACAGACTACAAGAAGAAGATTTCTTCAAACAGCACATGTATAAAAATTAACAATATTGGAGCTAAAAAAGATGATGTATTTTAAAACCAAACTTTTCCTTTCACGTGTAATTGAAAACTGACTTTGTGAGAAAAGCCCTGAGATGGACAAATATCCCAGTTTGTTTAACAGTATAAATCCTGTCTTCTGGCAAACAAAGCATAGAGACGGGCTGTTCTGGCTCAAAGGGGATTATATTCATTCTCTCTCAAATGAGAGGTCTACAAAGTTAAATTATGGGGCTCCAAGCTGTACAAAATGATTAGTGGCTATTTTCTATTGTGTAATATTTATGATAGCACAGATTATTCAATTATTACCTCCAGGTAGGTATTGGGTGGTGTTGCATTTAATATCTAATCTGCAAGATCTTCACTAACCATGCTACTAGTTTAGCTCCAGAAGTGAAAATGTTCATTAGTTGGTTCAACACTTCACCATGAGTGAATCCCAACAACATTTGGATGGATTGCCAGACATCCATGATTACCAGAGAATGAATCTCAAAGTCATGGTGGGACATATTGGGAAATATGCTTGTTAACTTCCCTGCAAAGAATTAGATGAGAGGACTGATGCTGTTATCATGTTTGTATGGTAAATATGCTGCCTGGCTAGTCTATCTTAGCACCAAGACTGGAAACAGAAGAGAACAGGTAACGTAGTTCTGTCCAAAGATACTAAATGTGCCAGCATGCAACCAGTAAGACTGATCCAGGCCGAGAAATAGTCCAGCAAACATCCCCTTATGAAACCTCAAGCATGTTTTTACATTTTTTTGTCCCACAATTCCTCCTTTTTTCTTCTAAAATGATTCTGGTAAAACTGATAAACGTTGAGAGTTAGCATATTCAACGGCTAACTGTAAGCATGTTAGCATGCTAGTTTCGCCGCAGACTACAGCTGAGTACTGAGACTGACAATATGATTTGATTTGAAATAATGAGCTTACCTCTCACCCCACTACTGTAAATCATTTAAGAGCACTAAAGTTACCGCTTCATTTTTCATCCTTCTTGCAATTTTATTTTCCAGTGTTTGAGCATAGCATTGCGACAGGGCGGCTAACATGGCAAAACTTTCAGTAGGTATTACCGCATTTGCATATAAAAATGTAGGTTCAGGGAAAGGTGGTAAAAATCTGGCTACACTCTTGAATGATCAAGAAATGCACAGTCTCAACGCAGTCAGTTTCAAAGACATAGTATTGCATCTTAATGCAAAGCAAAGGGCAAACGGGCAGCTGTTCTTTGTTTTAAGGTTGTTAAAACCTTAAGGAAATGGCTTAGATCACAGAGTGCACAGTAATGTTATGTACAGTCATTGCTGTTGTTCTCGTTATTTCCTCAGTGGAAATGTGCGGATGTTATAATGTGAACCCCATTACTTGGTTTGCAGGTTAGATCTACACAGTTTTTGCAGTGCTTTTATGTCTTTGTTCTCTTGCAGTCTCACTCTGTTTTCTCTCCCTCTCTGTCTTGCACACATGCAAGGCTGGGGAGTGTGGGAGTCAGAGGGATGACTCATCTGTTGCACACCTCATCGATGCCTGGCCATATTTGGGCTGCCCGGAAATCCTTTTTTTTTTTTTTTTTTTTTTTCTGTGCATGTGTTGTGGAGAAGAACTGAGACCCTTTTCTTCTGTGCTATTTTACAGACCAAGGACCTCTAACACTGTGGTGTCTTCATCATCACAAGGACAAATATTCGGCCAATTTTACAGTGGTAGTTCAGGGTTTTCTTTATTCAGGGAATGTTTTCAGATTTTTTTGAACAATCAATGAAGCATGGGCATATGCATATTCTGAAGTGTTTTTTTTTCTCTTGCAGACACACATTTGTATGGTGCATGTGCTCTCTCTTTATCTGTCTCTCACACATAAACGCACACACCCACAATATGAAAACTAATACCATATCAGAATCACTCTATTCATTGGGCAGATGTGCCAGACAACAAACAACAAGTTGTCTATATTGTTTATGTTCCCGTCGTTTTATCATGTTTGATGGATCAATTTAAAATATGCCAAGTGGTACTTATCTTAGACCCATTGCAGAGGTCGTTGATGGTCATAATTCAGAGAAACATTACATTTTGCACCTTGTATTGGTGTTTCCTTTGTCCACTGTGGGGGGGGGGGGGCAGAATGATGCTTTGATCAGATGCTTTCCATCTGTATGGTGTCTCTGCAGGTTTGCCCTACTTTCTTCTTGCAGGTCATCAGCCCCTAGTGCTTTCAAATACCCATAACATCCAGCCACGTGGAGACAAGCTGCTGCTGTGACAAACAACTTCCTGTGCAAAAGACAGCAGCAGCAGCTTCTGACTGTGGCAGATACACTGGCGAGCACTGAAATCCTTCTGGGAAAATGGCATCTGATAAAATGATGCAGGTATTTTTATGTGATTGATAATCTATCATTATCATAGACCAGGAGTACATTGATGTTTACAGATGTGTGGTTTCAGTAAGATGAATTAAAGCAACTGTGAACCACAAAATCAAAATTAAGTATCTATCTTGAATCTCATTAATGTACTCAACCCAGCTGCATGGTGGCTATACTGTCGGCTAAAAGCAAGATACAAAATCATTTGATCTGCGCCCCGTCTCCGCATTTTCATTCTATTTATTTAGGTTTACTCCAGGTGTTCTACTTTCATTGTTCCACAGTCTAAAGACATACTTGAGGTGGGGGATGAAATGAAACCTCTAAATTGGCCATAATGTGTTTGCCTATTTGTTTTTGTGTGTCAGAGCATATTGGAACAGGCTCCATCGTCACCCTGCACCAGAACAAGCAGGAGTGGAAAATGAATAAATTGATCTTGGAGGGAGGGAGAGAGAGAGAAAGAGACATCCCTCATTTACTTCCATTTCATCTTTCCCCTCAAATATTTTGGGAAAGGTTCCAGGAGAGGGATTAAGGCTGGTTTTAGAATAAAGTGGTCTTTTCAACCAGATTGACTCAAATCAGCTTTCTTAGACAGGGTTTTGCAGAAGTCCAACTCTCAGCCTCATCTTTAATTAACTGAAATGATTTCCTGAGCAGAAATCACAGTTTCTACAGGAGTAATTAGAAGTATAAATTAATTATCGCCAAGGTGGCAGACTAATGCTGTCTGTCAATGGACGCACGTGGATTATTAGCGTTGATTAAGAGGAACAGGTCACTAGAGTTTCAGTTTATAGAATTTGAGTTGAGTTGAGATAATCTCATTATCGGAGCCTCGACGTGGCATTGTTCTTATATTTACAGTACAGTACAGTTACAGGTCACATTGAGGTTTTAATCATGTTTTTAACGGCTGGTCATGTATCAAAATACATTTGCTTTGTCCATCTGTTAAATCAATGTACAATATACACTCTCCTTTTAGCTCTGGTTTGGTGTCTGCCAACCTCTGAGGGAAATATCTGGCTCTTAAGCTGCTAAATGCTTCTGTGTGTTCACCAGCTCAATGCTTACTTTGTCTGTTTGTGGTTTGGTGCTGAGCAGTTAGCACACAGTGGGTTTATCTGAGCTGTTTTGTTAAAAAAACAGCTGGAAGGCCTGTAATTATCGTGGTATCTCTCATACTGTACCCAGGGGTGAACAGTAAAAAAGTACATTTACTTGAGTACTGTACTTAAGTATATTTTTCAAGTTTCTGTACTTTACTTGAGTATTATTTTTTATACTCCACTACACTTAAAAGACAAATATTGCACTTTTGACTCCACTACATTTCTAGGAAGTCCTCATTACTTACTGTGAAGCAAAGCGGAATTCATTTCCTTTTATTTCCTAAAATGTGATAGACCTGTATCTGCTGTATTCGCTGCAGGAGAAAAACAAATCAGCCGACTCCTACGCTGTCAGTCATTCATGTTGTGCTTGCTACATTTTTGAACAGCTCAATTTGAACTTGGCAGTGGCCTAACGATGGCTACATTAGATAGAGACAGAAGATTCTCCACCAGAGCACCCATTTCCTCATCTTAAGTACATGTTTGAAATTTTAGAAGTTAACAAAGAGTCCTTTCATTTAAATGTTTGCTGTGTTCACCACGACCAAACTTCATCACAGGCTACAAAAATTAGTCGTCCAACTTGTGAAAGCATGTTGAGATATGTAACGCTTGTTTAAATCCAGATAAACTTTCACACAGGCGGACTGTAGTATTGTTGTTTATACTTTGACTTATGGCCATTTCTATAGGCTTTGAAGCATATTCAAGCCCTTTATTCTCCAGGTGCAGAATGTATGCACTTTCGAACACTTAAGCATATTGAAAAGCCAGTCCTTTAACTCCAGTTTTACTTGAGTTAAAGGACTGGATAACTTTCACTTGTATTGGTGTAGTATTCGACTATACTTGGAGCTTTGTACTTTGTCCACCTCTGACTGTGCCACATATTATTACTACAGTGTTACAGCTTACCAACAAATTGAGAAAGTTGAAAACTTGCATCATGGAATTTTATTCATAATTTTTCCCTTTGGGATTGTATCACATTTAGTCATCTGATCATATTGCGCCTGGGTGGTTAAAACCATCACTTCCTTGGCAGTGTCAGGGGCTGAACCCACTCACACACACTGGTGTAGAGTGGGTGAAGAAGAAAAAACTGCTGAAGATGAAGCCAAACTGTTTATTTAGTTATGCTCCCATTTGGTCTTTCTCATTCCCTCTTCACTACTGCGTTTTCTTGTCATTAGCCCCCGTTGCTCCACTGAGTTTAGTGTCATCGTGACTTCCCGGTTTGTTTGCTGTTTGACGGCACAGGTTTCTAACCAACCAGCTCCTCGATGCCTTATGTAACTTAGATGTCTATGTAATGCATTTAGTTTTACAATGACAAAAAACGTAAGTGTTAAATTCTATATTCTTTACATATTTGGCTTTGAATGTGTTCAAATTAAGTAGACAGTAGAAGAGTGGAAAGAAGTTTAGTTAAAAAGAAAGCGCATATCACAACATTTAAAAAGACCTATAAGTTCTGCATTGGTTGTATTTACTTCTATTTACTTTTCACTTAAAAAAAATCAACTAAATACTGTATGGAATATAGAGGGTCTTCAAACTTTTGTATACAACTATATTTATATATATTTTTTTTTTTAAGTTTTTGTGAAAAATAAAAGTAAGGTCGGACACATCTGACTTGTTTACCTCTTAAGGGCTGAACTGAGGTCAGTTTAGTCACAATGAACCTGACTCACCTGGAGTCAACAGCTCTCCATCATGTTCTGCCATCATTTAAACTGGCTATTTTCAGACGCAAAAATAAACATTATTCCTGATGGCACAAAGCGGAGGCAATTGAATCATTCTGTATACTTATTTCTCAAAGCCAGACATAGGCTTTTCCTTGAAACTGGTACTTCAGATAACATGTTTGCAGTAAGGATGTAAAAAACAACAAGAACCGTCAGGACAACAACATAGCATTTTTGATTCTGAAAACACAGGAAAACAAACTGCTGGCGGAAAAAGAAATGAGGCAGTTGTCTTTTATACACCAGCCGCAATGAATCTGGAAATGTTGTAAGACAGTGTATTTGTTCAATTTTAATGAAGGACTTTGTCAAACATCTGTCTTTGTTTCTCTGCTTCAGTATATTGTCAGTGGACAATGGGGAATGATTTCCCTTGCAGTGTGACACTTCAGGAGAATTATTGACTATAAAGAAGAAACAACACAATCACCAAGTTCATTCTCTCTCTGGAATACGAGATGTTGAATATAATAAAATGTTGTATAATTATACAATAAAATAAAACATATTCACGTCACAGTTACTTTAAAATTCTCGGTGCCACCAGTATTCCTTTAAAATGTATGTATGATAATATATCTGATATATAATTGCACTAATTAGACAACTGTTACAGTAATTTCTATACAGCTTTTCATCATTCAGCCATGTCAGGATGCATTAAGACACACTGTGAACAATCTAGTCAGAGCATGCTTTCAGACTTTGGGAAGAAATGGAGGAAAAGAGCGACATTTTGACATTTTCGACCAAAGTATAACCAAACAGAAATATGATTTAATGAATGAAGTAAAACTTGTGGCTGGATTCACCTGTTTGGACGCCTCGGGGCAGATGGGTTTCCAAATTTCTGCAACTGAGCCCCCACCTGCTGCCCTCTGTTCAGTGTGTATGAACCATGTCACCTCTGAGTCCCCATTAAGTTCAGTGCAACCACCAGCGCTCTAGAATAATAATTTATGTTAGTTTGTGGTAATTTGATTAGACATGCCTTTATTAGGAACATGAAAATGAAAACGTCCCTTGACAAGACAAAATTTGCTAATAGTGTAAAACCTCCCTCAGCTGATGTTGTATTTCATTGATGGAAACTACCTGGCAAATTTGCATAAAATCTGCATTAGGGGCCCTGGGGCTGTTGCTCACCTTGCCTGGTTAATCCATCCTTGCTGAAACTAAAGCTGTAGCAGAACACCTTCGTTTCATTCCAGTTTAGTATAATTTGGGTCTTATTTTCATAGTTTTGGCTACAATTTTCATCAGTAATGATAACATTGCACTCATCAAGGTACTGTGATCTGAAATGTGAGAACAGCACAGCTTTGCTACAACCATGCACAATGGTGGAAAAAAAAAAAAGAGCAAAGCAGATTATCTAAATTACGTCTTGGAGGTAAAACAGAAAGCAGATAAACACAAAAATGTCTCTAAAAATCCAGAAGTCGGCCTGTAAACTGAAGGACATGTATTGTAACAGTATTGTAACAAGAAATATCCTGAGAGCATATTAATGAAATCAAACCCACAACAAGGGAAGGTGACAAGAAATATTTTCAATTTCATTTCGTTTCATATTGGCTGAACAATAATTCATGCCTGGGCTAAGAAGAAGGTTTTGCTGTCACTAATGTCAATTATGCTAATTAGAAAAGGGATTACTGTTCAGCCTCATGTGAAGTGTAAATTAAATTGTACATATGCTTTACTTGTCTTCACATAACACCTGGTGATAATGTCCTCATTTGTGCAGAGGGATTCATCAGCTCACCTTCTCACTGTCACACTGTAGTTTACTCTCAGCGACTTGAGAAATAGTTATTTTTGCCTAATGTAAAGCAAAAAGTAGAACAGCTCGACAAAGAATCTCGTCTTTGTGAACCTAATGTTCAGTTTTTAATTTTCTATTATTACTCAACCTTTATTTAATCAGGGACTTTTATTGAGATACATCATCTCTTTTGCAAGAGCGACAGGGCCAAAATAGCTATGTAAAGTAGTTACGTAAGAACACACATCATTAATTTACAACAATCACACATAACACAACAAAACAGGACCTGAGAGATAAAACGTCACTATTCAAAACAAATACAATCCTCATGAAAGATTTGTAAATATGATGTTTGAACGTCTGATCTGAAGGAACATTTATGGGAAAGGTGTTGATTTAACACTGGAGTCATTTCTGAGGTCGTAGATGGGAATAGGTGGCGGTGTACTAAAAGTTATGCTATTTAAAGGCATTTCTAATATTTTGTCCACCCAGATTTACAGAGGAACAAAGTAAAAGAAAATCCTTTTAGTATAATGCCAGTGAGTGTACTTCCTCTCTCACTCCCTCTCTGATTCATTCAGTTACTCCCTTGCTCATACACTCACGCAGAAAGTGGGAATCACTGCGACCATTAAACCTTCTTGATTGAGACAGAAGCAGTAAGTGCTATGACAGCATCTTTAAATGAGCCCAGGAGGGACTTAACTTCAGCAGCCAGATGTACCTCACCATGAATGTCCAAACTAAAAAGTACCGTTGGCTCTTGGAGATGTGCGTCAGAGACAGACGGGAAAGACTAGTGCTCTTCTTGGGAACTAATGTCAGCATTAGTGCAATTACACATCAAGTATTTTTCAACACAAGAGATTTTGAACTGTATAGAACATATTCGAGTCCAAAGGGAGAAACAGCTGTTGTCTTATCACTGATGTGATGAAGGTTCTTCGTTGAGCAAAATGTGTACATCATTAAAATAAACATTCTTTACATGAATTAACCAAGTTTATATGTCACTCATTTTATAATGTTTAATAGAGGAAAATATCCCACTTCAATATCATTCTGACAGTTTTTCTCAGATGGAGATCTGTGTGAACAGTTCACAGTATCAGGCTGTTGACCTGCACTTACGGTAACTGACCAAGGAAAGAAACTCTTACGTCACTGCGTGTTCTACAAATGTACGCGCTCTTTGTGAATTTATGGGAATAAGCATGTAGAGCTGACAAGTAGGCTTATGACTATGTAGATATAGTAGTTATAAGGAACCCAAATGCAGACCGTCCACCAGTAGGTGAAATCTGTGATTCATGAAGTTAAGGAAAAGCAGAAACTTACAAAAACCAAGAATCCAAAATGCAGCAGCCAAAAAAAACCAGAAAATCCAAGTACAAAAGAAAACACTAGAGAACAACGAACGGGAAACACTAGAGTGAAACAGGAGTAAAACCGGGGAAAAGGTGAAAACAGGACGAACTGACAAAGGGAGGCACAGAGACTACATAGACACAAGGGAGGCGAAGGTAACTGAACACAGGTGAAACACATTAGACTGGGGCAGACAATCAAACTGGAGGAAAGACAAACAACAAGAGACACATGAGGAAATATACTTCAAAATAAAACAGGAAATGACCAAAACTAATTAAGTCCAAACATAATACAAAAGCTCAAACATAAATTGTCCCACGGCAAACCATGGCAGATGAGCACAGCTGGAGTGGGTTGTGCATTTTGTAGCTATTTCAATTAATGTATTTCATTGGTCACTAGACATGATTTCTATGTTTTGGTTGTAATAAAATACAACTTGAACCTCTCCATGAAGGTATTCTAAAGGCAGAGGATGTTGAAGGACCAACATTTCATCACAGGATTTTTTCCCTCACACCTGAAAAAAGCATGAATGGGTTGTTTCCTCTGTTTTTGGCTCAATTGCTGCAGGGTTTCCAATCAGTGGAGCCTGCTGTCTGCTCCCTGCAGGGACAAGGAAAAATTACTCGCCGCTCAGTCAGGGGTTGAGTATTTTTGTGGTTCACCACAAACTTCAGAGGTCCTTGTCTGCACATAATGTTTGCACATTATATATATATATAAATAAAAAGAGAAATTGGTGCTGCTTTCATCAAATTTTGATTTAGATAACTGCTCTGCAGACGACTGGTCTCAAGAACAGCTCAACACACACAAACACACACACACACACACACACACACACACACACACACACACACACACACACGCACACACACACACTCACACACACACACACACACACACACACACAAACGTATTCAGCAGTGCAAACACATAAATCCAGCACAAATCTGAAAGTCAACCAAAGACATCCAACTCCCGGCGAAACACAAACAGAACAAGAGAGGAGAATCTTGAGGTTGGTCGAAAAGACCTCTCATTTCAGACAGCTTTGCATTTGTCTTTAAACCTACATTTATGGAGGAGGGTGCATGTTTGCAAGGCCAGAAAAGTGTGTTGACCTGAGCACAGGAAACTACTCCTCAGTCGTGCTGCGCAAGATAATGAAGCAATTAACCCAAAAAGCAGGAGATTTTTCCCACAAATAACATTTTCTTCTGATCTACTTTTGTGGGTATATCCAGCACTTTCTCACACAAACATCCATGTGTGTTCAAATGTATGTCAAACACATCGCCAGGGATTGATTTAATGGTTGCACTTTCTAATGATGGCCCTTTTACAAAAGTTTTTATAAAAGCCCAAAAACTTTTGGGTTACCACATTTTCTGGTTGGTGCTCATCCTCTCTGCCCGGTTCAAATGCTGGTAATTCATTAATAACATTTCATTGGTTTCTCACTTTCTAACGGGACATCAGGCCCACGGTTAGAAATGTTAGTAAAACATTAATACATTAAACATTAATAACTCCATGATTTGACTCTCTAATCAAGTTTGTCGCAAATCTATCAGTAATATTAATAAATGGTCTTTACAATAAAAGTGATGTCTTCAGTTGTAAACGTTAATAAGTTGATGACAAATGGGGTTTGAAACTGATTTCCAGGAGGTAAGTGCAAGTGGCCCTGTTCAAAATGTTTCCAGATGTGTGATTTCTTACAGTAATTACTACTGAATTTATTTAATTGCAGCTTTTGGACCAAACCCACTTAAATTTTAGCAGTATGCATTATACATAAGTACAAAATATAACTTTCAGGGCCATGAAAGCAGCTTTAGTCCACATAGTTCAGAGGTCCTGGATTTGTCTTCCCCTCTGTGATGTAACTGTGGCCCTTTTGCATCATATTCCCACCTGTTTAAAACACCTCTTTGCTGTTGTTTTTGTTTGTGCAGTATGTAAATGGAATATCCTTCCATCACTGCCCAAAATAACCACATGCCCATGCTGGGAGGTGTTTTTCAGACAGCCTGTGACGAAGATGTCTGCCCGACGAGCTGTGTGTGGTGATGAAACACCACAGTGGGGAGATAATGATGATTTAGTTTACACCTCTTCCCACACAGCCCAGGGCTCTGGCCTGACTGTCGTTGTCCACCTCAGCCAGTATACCACTTGTATGACACATTGAAAGGCACCATCACTCCGAGCACGTGGTTTGTGACTGATATCTCGGCCGAATGCCCAGAACAGGCTGGTGACGGCTGGCAGGTCCCCGATACAAGGTAGAAGACTCCAACTTGAGTCTTCCTCCTTGTAGAAAGTGCCATGAGGGTTGAATCATCAGTGGGTTTGATACATAACGGCAGGGCCTCCCACCCACGAAGTCGCTATGAGTGGTTCCACTATGGTCTTGAGTAGACAATACGTCACAGGGAGCCACCTACTGTATTTCAACAGGCTTAATGTGACACTTCGGGGTAGACTCTTATCCATTTAACAACTGTTTGGCCCATGGGACACGAGCAGGGTGTAGAACTATCACAGACTGCGAATACCGTGAAAAGTTACATGTAATACATGTAATATATATACTGATACCTATTAGATGGATATAGAAAATATTCCAGGTGAAATGCACTGAAACTTTAAAGGAATGATTCAACACTTCAGGATGTACTCTTATTTGCTTTCTTGCCTAGAATTAGACAAGCAGTTTGATATCAGTTTCCAGTTTTTATGCTATGAGAGTGGTATAAGTCTCATCCAACTCTTGAAAGGGTCATATGGAAAGCGTATTTCCCAAAATGTTAGTCCCTACCATCCACACAGCCTGGCGCTCCAACAGTGTAATCATATTCGAATTAGTTGCAAGGGCCTTACAATCACAAATAGGCCTCTTGTGTTCATTCAGGTGGGCCGCCCCCGTCCGCTGAAGGAATTTTGACTTTGTTTGGTCTTTGTTTGTACCCACCTGCACACCCACACCTGCGCACGCCTCCATGCACCGACATTCATATCTACGCGATTCACCTACACCCACTTATGCAACCAGCCACACACAAAGTACAGAGTAAACTCAAACAAGCACCGGAGCAGAGATTTATAGGCCGTCGCTGAAGAGACTTAGTTTTGATTCAGTTGTTTTTACTGGGAGAAGAACCAGTTGGACTCAGCTTAGCAACATAATCTGTTTAATCCTTTCGGCTTCTTCCACAGCAGGCTGCCCTTATTTGCTCCGTCTCTTCATCTTGCTCTGTCTGTGTGTCCTCTGTCTCTCTTGCGGTCTCCTCTCTCTCTCTCTCTCTCTCTCTCTCTCTCCAAAATGATAATTCAAGTGTGGATGGAAATTGATTTCCCCAACTGCTCTGTTAAGAAAGAAGCAATCACATGTGCTTGGGTCACAGGGAGTTTGGCTGGATTAAAAAATGTTGAGAACCTAGAAGAAATGAAAAATGCGGGTTCGATTGATATGTCTGATTAGAACTGAGCCTCAAATTAAATCTTTTTCTGAGAATTTTCAGCGGAACAAAGTAATTGTTGCTCCAAATAACCTCAGGATCAATAATTACTATTATTTTCCAGGCAGATAAGATGTATAAATCAGTGGATATAGGACTTTGCGAGGGCGATTGCCTCAGATTACCTGTAATGATTTAGCTTTTGTGTGTTTGAATTAGAGGTCGTGGTGCTGATATCAAAACCTGTAATGACTTGAAACCTGGGTACCCACTCTCTACCAGACTCGTGACTTCTGTCTTTTTGTGTTGCCCACGCACTCCTTTTGTAATGGGCTTGTTTATTTCTGAACGGGAATCACGATCCACTTTTCCATGGGAAGTTGATGTTTGACAATGGTCAGATTTCAGTCGTTTTTTTTCAGGGCTCACACACCTTGGTTATAGCCTTTCTTTGGGAAGCTGCTGAATCAATGACCTTCATTCTAGGAGTTGTGCAACCTATAAGCAATGATATGCTCTCTGCAGCTGACCTTCCACAGAAAGCAACAAATAATTCAGTGTGCATATGGTGACGCTCCAGCCTTACGGCATTGCTAGTGGTACCATCCATCCATCCATCCGGTCCTGGATGCTGTATTTTTCCATATTTGCTATCAATGCGCCACCAAACCAACTGCCAAGTCTTAATATGTGACGTACAACACTGTAATTGTGCCGTGATGTGATCTGTCCAATCGACAAAAACAAAAAAGTCTGTCCTAACAGGAGCTAATGAAGGAGCCAAATGCAGCAGCAGCAAACATGATAATGTGCCATTGATGCCTGAGTCATTCACATCTGCTACCACCTCGACTCACTCTCAGCGTTTCACTCCAGCTCTGATTTAAGGATAAAACCTGTCATCTCGCTGTCATTCTGCTCAAAATGAACCCCACTTGACCCAGAGAACAAACGGCAACATTGAAGTGTAAAATTCAGCCTCAGAAGTATGACTTTACTTCCTCCACTTTTTTATTGATGGCTTTACTGAACTCTAAATTACTTTTTTAAATGTGTGGCTCAGTCATATTACGACCCCAAATAATATCTTCTCCAAGTTCATTGTTCTGTTGTGATTGACAGAAAACCTCAAACTCTTCATTAAAGCTTGAGGCTGACATTATTTTATCAATGTACTGTTTTATTGTTTTACCAAAAATAGAGACCAAACCAACAATGAATTTATCCCACACAAATTATTATACGTAGCAAAAGGCATAAATTCCATTGTAACCCAAAAACATTAAAAGAAACTATTGCATTCAGCGATATATTCTCTAATTTTCGCTATACTCACTAGTAACAATGAAAATGGTCAGGGTTATAGTTTGTGTTTTCCTCTGAAACAACTGTATTTTCCAACTCTGGACAATAAAGTCTGTGTTGGGCAGATATCACTGTGATTTCAGAGACAATGATACAGGTATGCACTGCTTTGCTAGTTTGACACGATGACAGAAATAAACTACTCTTTGTGTGTTCATTATGACGGAGGACTATGCCAACCAAAAATGCAGATGCGTGTCTCTTTCATGGGTTCTTATTAGTGTTTGGATGAAGGTGGAATTCTATAAACTATATCAGATGTTGCCAACAGAGACTGATGTCCAACACTTCCACGCAGCCTGTTCAAGGTGGCAATGTTGTCCCTTTATTCCACCTTGCTGTTCTGTATAAAAGGTAAGAACACAGAACGGGGGGTTTTGTTGTTCCACCTTAAAGTCGGCAGCACAGGTCGTCACAGAGTAAATGGGAGATCTGGCATTCTGGGACAGACGCCGACGCTGTGGCATTACACGCCACGCCTCTGATTCTGGAACGTCAGTGTGCTATGTAAAATCACACACGGGGGTGAAGGATCTTCTTATTGGCAATATAGAAGGATCTCTGTGTAAAAGGGATCATGGACAATTCTTGTTAATAGGATAAATTCAATGTTTTTTTTTTTTTATTCACTGGATGTTGATAATAATAAAAGCTGATAGAATATATAATACAATTCCAGCCTTTACATATAATCCTCATGTCATTTATAGCCTTAACTCAACAGGTCTCAATCAAAATAATTTTCACATTATTGGGTGAAAAGCGAAAAGTGAAATCATAAATGGCCTCTTCTGTTAAACTGAACGAGGCAGCAGTAGGACTTCAGGTAGGTCCTTTTGGAAAGTTTTTCCACAGTCATGCAAGAAACATTAGACTCTACAGTTTGAGGTGAACCGTGCTCAGAGCATCAAATGCACAATTTGACAGTTAGCCCACTTTTCCCATCTGCTATAATCAGTAGTAAACCACAGACTGCGACATGATGAGAACATGATGTGTCCCTCCTTTAATGAGTGTTGGAAGCTCAAATTCATGTGCTGGCCACATGCATCTGCTGATGCATCTGTGATTGGAAAATGTCTCATAATGAACCTGACTGTATCAAATGCAGCATGCAAGACCTGAGAATGAACGAGGAGGATGTGCATTGAAAAGAGGTTGCGGAAGTTGTCTTAAGGATATAGTGCCCATCACCAACTTAGCCCTGGTTTATTTCTGATGATTCTCTTTGTGTCTTTAGCTGTGTACTGTGTATGAGCTGCCATAGTATATTCTTTATGTAATTAACAAACAAAAACATTAAAGCACTTTTCCGGAAATGGCACAAGACTTTTTGCTGATGGACGTCAATCAAACAGCGAGTTTGGGACAATACAGCCAGTTAACCTTCACAAAGAAAAAGCTAAATGTTTTCCGCAAGATTTAAAGACCTTTTTCAAGAGCTTTCACAACATTACCTGAAATATAAATTTTACTCTATGAAGCTGCAAGCTATTCTCCCATTGCCTTAGTGAATTTCATTGTGCACACCAACAACACACTACAAATGTTTTAAAATATGCCCAATGAATTTATTTGGTCACTTTTCAAGTGCATATTCTATATACTCTAATTTCTATATATTACAGATACACGTGAACATCCCGGCTCTTTCTATTGTAGTCTACTGTTTTATTCATTTTATGCCAAGTGTAAAAACTGCAAATAAAAAGACACATAAAAAGAACATATAAACTCATGTAAATGGTACCAGCCAAAAAGAAAAATGTTTGTATTTTCAAAAGGGTCTGAGGCTTGTACTTTACTGAATCACAGCCATTGTGACAGAAACATCCATGTGCACCACTTATGTTTCCTCCAGCCTACTTGCTGTAGGTCATCAGATCATTTACATAATTGTTTTCTTTTCAAACTTCATGTAAGGGTGCTGGTGATTTATCTGATACGCATACTTAAAATAGTCACTTAGGAATCCCTCCCCACACACAGACACATGGGAGTCATTCTTTTTTCAGAAAGCAGAATGTGTGTAGGAGACTCTACCATACAAAGTGATATCCGGCTCACACAAATTCTTATCAATTCCTGGGTGATACATTTTTTCTTTTCTCTCTCTCTCTTTCTCTCTCTCCCCCTCCTCCATTCATACATTTATCATGAGGTGTCTCTAGGTTTGCTGTGTGATTCGTCATAGATGTGTGTTAACTATATCTGTGCTTATGTGTGGGTTTCCTTCATGTGACACCCTGAGTGTGAGGGCAGGCAAAGGCTTACTGGGTTGAAGCGAGCAGTAGGTGGAAGAGAGGTTGAAAGAGGGCAGGTGATGTGGTCAGCTGGCACACACTCGAAGCTCGGGAAGTACAACCTATTTTGCATGCACCAGAAATGGAATATCACAATAAACTGCCTATGAGCTTTCTACTGAGAATACATGTTGTTAAATAACATGTCAATATTTCATATCAGTAGGGTGGATTATGAAAACAACAAAACTAAAAGAGGGTTATTCAGTTATTGTCATGATAAAGGCCACGCAGAATTACAGTGACTGTGCTCCGTGTAGGAATCAGTGTGGAGGGGTAGAAGTAATGTGGAGCAACTCTTGAAACATAGAAAGAGCGACCAAGAGGATGTGGGAGGGGAAGATGACCCTCTGCAGTTTGTCATGGAATCTCCTGGCGATGTCATCTTCCTTAATGACATCATAGTGCATCCCCGCGGCAACTGGAACATTACACATAGCAACAGAGCGGGAGCTTCCTGGTGATTCATTCATAATAACCTCCTTCGCTGTCCTCTGATATCAGATATCAATGTTCTATATGTGAAACATTTAAATCTTCTAATGCAGTGACATATGTAATAGTTGATCTTCTTTTTCCCTCCCTGATATCTCTATGCCAACTTTGCAAGTTCGTTTCATGGCAAATTTGAAGGAACGGGCAAGTTTACAGCATGAATTAATAATTCCTGTTTTGTCGTGGCAGCTTGTGGTGGGCAAGAGCCAGATGGAAGAAAAAGTAGCCTTCACAGTGCATATTAATCAGAGGGGATTGTGGATTTCCTTTAAAAACACTCAAAAAGCCCCATGACCTTGTTTGCCAATAGCAAAAGCGTGAGGCTATGTTTGCTCCCAACAAGGAACCATGTAACTTATATATTCCCCTTTAAAACATTTTTTATCAACTTTGTAAAATCCCACCATAAATTGTATCATCTTTATTTCACCCATTTTAACTCTTTATAAACAGCGTGCATACATATGAATTTCCCCTAGCGGATAAATAAAGTATCTCTCTATCTATTGCAGCACAACTGAACAATCCACTAACTGGCCTCAGACAGGAAGGAAGAGCTTCAGACTGCAGTCAGGCCAAGATTAATTTAAACTACGCGCCTCCTTGTTGGGAGGCAAAAGTACTGAGCCACTATGCCATTATGTGTTCAGTTTCAGTCATCATAATTAAATATAGTGTTTGAATTTGGAATTTTACGTAAATAGATGTATTGGTCTTAAAAATGAAACGCATCAAAGTTCTTTGACCAAGGGCTTTACGTTAACAGAGCTGATTAGATGCACTGGTAAACACAAAAGATTTATCAACTGGAAACTTAAGACTCTTGAGATCTCATCTGTTGAGCAAAAATGATTCACTGGCCTTTTTATAAACCTCTTGCTAGGCAACATGATAATGCCATTGGGGTAAGTCCATTAAAAATAACTGCTCGGATGTTATTCATAATCCAGTTGCTAAGCCAACCGGGACAAAAATAATGTAAAAATAAAACTTGATGACGAGGTGAATCAGCAGGAGCGCTTCCTGGAACAGCAAAGGTAACTTCTGAAAAATACGAAAAGTTCATATGGTCCTTATTAAACGCTTTGAATAGGTTTAGGTAAACATGGTGTCTGGTCAAAATAACAGATGCGACTTGTCTGGCTTCCGGTTTGATAAAACCTTCTACTGTGAGTCCAATCAAATGAGATAATATATGACGATATGTTGCGTCTACATGACAAAACTACGATGACAGAATACTGGTGCTGGTAATCGCTGGTAGAATCAGCTGCCCAGAAAGGAAACATGGTGTATCTGCATTGTTTTGAGAAGACAGGAAGCCTTGCAGCCTGTAAGGATTGATTTACAGAAGTAATATTATAAAAGTAATACTGTGAGATAATACATGGTCCTATTCAATGATGATATGGATGATGGATGCTCAGTGGATGGTGGAATATGACCTTGTATATTGTTACAGCCATTGACCAATCAACTGTCCCGTCAGCTATCATATAAGTTTAATCAGTTTGATAGTTCTCACTGTGATTTATACTGAGAGTTATAGACTTTATGTGTTTAGAAATGTCATAAAACTTTATCTTAACTGTAACTATGTATGAGTAACTTAATATCACCTTATAAAGTTGATATAGCTAACATGTTGGCAAGCAGTTGCCTATTCACACATTCACTCTTCTTTATGCTCCGTTTGTGTCTGTCTGCTGTTTGGCGCTGACACGTGATGAACAGTGTGTTTATAAGAGTGCACCAAAGAGGTACAGTCATGTGATTCATTGTTAATATAACAATATTGACTATGTCTTTAATCCAGCTCAACTTTTGACAAAAATTCATCATCATGTGTGGGTCGCATTGTGCAGCAGTTGTTAAAGGGTCAGTTCACCCAAACAACAAACAACAACATGTTCCTGTTTACATCTACACCAACACCATGGCTGTGACACAGGGCTATTAAAAAAAATCACCCTGAGGCTTTTGGATTTCCAGGTAACCAGGATATTGTTTCCTGGTAGACATGCTGCTGCTGGGTTTACAGCTTAGAGCTATAAAATAAAATTTCATCCACCTCTATTGTGTGTTGGTTGCCGATACCTCAAACCCTTAGCAAATGAAACCACGGCACAGGGGTAAGTGAGAAAAGGCCTTTGAAAGTTAACTCCTTCTTTCAAATGACTTAAAATGTTTACATTTAGCCCAGGGCAGAACGGTGTGATGTCTGGTTTACGGAGGAAGTGAAGAGAGATGAATGCGATGCAATAGCAGAGGAAAAGTGAGAAGGCCTTTAATGAGAACACCAGGGAGAGACAAGCCTGGCCTTTGCCGGGTCTTTAGTTGTTGCTGTGTTTGTAGCATAAATTGCCTGTCTCTGTGTGAGAGGTTGAAGACAAGTGTTTGGTATCACAGTCTGGTTCTCAGCATTTCTGATCTTCTCACACCAGGTGTCTAGCTGACACCTACGTCCTGACAGGCACAAAGTCAACATCTTCAGCTCCACAAACCCGCCTCCCTGGCCTTTCTGCACACATATGCAAGTCTCCCAAATGTCAGAAGAGGATTTTTCCTCTCAGTTAAATGTTAATGCATGTTACAAAATGAGGGCAGCATCAGAAATTTTGGCATTACACAGTCACATGATTGCCTGTGCAATGCCTGGTTGCCAGGCCTGGTTACCAAATGTGGCATTGGCCAACAGATGGGTTTGAATACAGAGCTCTGAATTTATAATTTGTGAATTCAGACTGATTATTACTATATAAATGACCCAGTGCTAAGATTCAGGGCTCAGAGATAGAGAAAAAAAAAAAACTGGTTGTATCATCCAGCTGCATTACTCACTTCCTGTAACTTTTTCCAGTCATGACGACCCTCTTCAGAGTATAATAACTTCAATAAATTATTCTTGGAAAAAAGGCTCAGATCTTTTTCATTTTACAAATTTAAAAAGATCCGATTTTGGAATTGCTTTGGTTCATAAAGAAACAACTCCAAACTTCTTCATCAGTTTAGTTGACTTAAATGCACTGCATCAATGTAATGCAATAAGCCTGGATATTTTACTGTGAGGTTGGCGGCATTACCAGGGGGTAAAGATGTGCTGAGAAGAGCAGAGCTGATACAACAAATCTAAAACAGGTATAAGTCCTGCATTCAAAATCCTACTTAAGTAAAAGTATGGAAATATTAGCAGGTGAAATTACTTAGATTATCCAGAGAAAAATGAGCTCTTTCAGTGATATATTATCATAAATTAGATCATGAGATTGTTAATACTGATAGATCAGTGAGAGAGATGATAAGGTGAGACGGTTAATGGGAGAGGAGTGAGGCAAAAACAAGGTTCTGCAGAAATTCTTTTTAATTCTCTCTAATCATAGTTTTTTTTCTGAAATACTGGGTAATCTTATCAGCCTATAATCTTATAGTGTTTTGTTATGTAGAATCTTAATCTGAAAAGTAACTATGGTACATTTAAGTACAGTGCTTCAGTAAATCTACTTTGTTATCCTCCACCACTGGGCACTGCTTCGTCAGGCTGCTAGTTTTCAATTTATTTTTATGTATCACTTAGTACATGATGACGTCTTTTAAAGTAGATAACTACATTTGTCTTACTTTGCAATAGTAAACACGGGGACTATAAAGTGGATCGTTTGTGAATACCAGAGGTAACAGAGTTTACAGTAGAGTAATGAATGACTAAAATGTTTTTCATCATCAGGAATGACTAAAGCATGGCTACCCAATAATTATTTCATTACTGAGCCATGTTTTGCCAAATAGGCTGTAGTCGGAGAAGGTACGGCAATGCACTCAATTCATCGTTAGTAGCAGCCTCACGGCCATAGCAACTGCTCGGGTTTGTCAGTGTGTTTAAGTGTTCTTTTCTCCATTAGAACGTAGGCGGCGACTTTTCAGGGATCACCTGTGGAGGTGCACAGCTCATCAGATGGTAATAAGTGCTCTGCTCTGAGTGGTGAACAGGAAATCCCTTTGTCGCCATGACAGCGCCAGGCACCTGCGTTGGAATGGCGTCAACAAAGTCCCTAAGCCTCACAGCAATAACTTCTTTTTTTTTCTTCCTGTAAATCAAAGGAAAGCTTGCCCTTCACCTTGAGTCATTTTATGATCTTAGTGCCGGGAACAGGATATGACAGGAACAGAGTCACTGGTGCTCTGATTAGACCACTGATCGCCAGTCGTGGAATGACTGTGGCCAGGCATTCTCCAATCTACCGACGCAATCATGATCAATAACAAATAACTCAGCTACTCTCTGGCCACATGTTAGGGTTTGATTTCCAGAGTTGTCATCATCCTTTATGGACTACTGGAAAAGTCTCTAATTTTCTCCCTTGATCCCTTACTCTCTGATTGGTTGAGAGTTCTTGATTGGTCTTTGGTCATTAAACAAAATGGGTGGAAGTGACATTTATGAGAGACATTTTCCATCCTAACAGCCATTTTTACCCCCTATAGGTCTCCCTCTTTATCTTTCAATCCCACTTTTCCAATGCTTGCTCGCTTTACTTTGTGGACAGTGCTTGTTAACATGATGCCGTATGGAACTTGACCCTTTCATCAAACAAGCTCCATCTGTCCTCTCTTTCCTCCACCCACATGTGAACTCCACAGGTCCACAGTACATTTAAATGTGTAATCCTAGGCTGTTTAATCTCCAATAAGAGATGTGGTCTTTGACAATGGAGTCTGGAGGGAGCCTGTAGGTGGACAAGAGCCTCTTTGATAGCTTTGGTTCAGTAACATGCGTCCTCGAGTTGGTCAATCCTAATTAGACTCACCGATGGCACAATGAGACATCAACTCTTATCCTCTTTGTACTTTGAAATTCATGCTAATCCCAACAACGTGAACACAAGGTACAGTACGAGTTGCCAGTGTCAGACTCTTTGTGTGTACACACGGATGTCTGTAATGTCTTTAACCCTCTTTAGACATCTACGACGTAACATTGCCAGCTTAATTAACCTGTCAAAACAATAGCTTTTTGGAGTTTGTAATTCATATAAATGGGATCAACAAATAGGAACACCTCTCATAACCCAGTACAGTTCATGCATCACAAATTACAGACTCCAAAATGACAATTAAACAAAAATAACATAATAATAATCTCTCAGTCAGATTCAATAAAATGTATAGAAGAGTAAAAAGAGGCCTTACTGACCTTTGATCATTTAATTATGTCAGGCAGTCTGAATCTTGCAAACATTTCTTCAATATTTGACACAGCTGCTTTGGGTAACTAATAGATCTTGTTGCCTTTTTTTCCTTTTTAATGTTTTGTGGTAATGGTATGTAGAGTCTTGTATTCCATTCTTCAAACATTTATTTATTGAATAGAGTTTGATGCATATAAACCCAAAGAACAAGATGCATTTTAATCACAATAATCGTCCTTTGAAAAATGCTTATTGGACCTTTGAATGTCATGCAAGACTCAATCCCTGAAAATGTCAAGACAAGGGGGGAAGGGGGGGGGGGGTTGTTGGCGCGCATCTCTCACAGTAACATCTGGACACTCCCACAAGACCTTCACACTCTGCCTGGTGACTAGAGCATTAGTGCATATTCAGTGTACTCACCCTTCACACTCACTTGTAGAGCCAACACCTTTCCCACCTTCAGACTAACACTTCAGGTCGCCCTCATTCTGAACTGTGGCTGATTGCAAATGTGATCTTCCAGTTTGTTAACTGTCATCGTCGCTTCATTTCTACACTCTGTGTCTGACTCGCTTGGCCTCTGTGTTTCATTGATTTCAGTCAGACTTGCACTCACAGCTCTTGACACAGTTCTTCCAGCTTATGCACACAACACTTGTTTACTTATATTAATCTCTGAAGCTCAATGCAATGGCTCAGTGGCTCAAGCAAAAGAGGAGAAAACATGAATTTCAGCTTCTTTATTGTCTATGATACAGCTATTGTGACAGGCATGTTCAAGGTTCTTCTCAAACATCAGATTTCGCCATCAGATGGACAGGACTTCTACTAGATCTCAACAGCTACCCAATCTTCACCACTGTGCCTCAGTTTTTTTGTCCGGACATAACTGCGGGGTCAGCCCTATAACCTGAAATGTTGCTGACTGACTGAGTGACTGAGTTATCA
Organism: Seriola lalandi dorsalis; assembly: GCF_002814215.2. Lineage (NCBI taxonomy): Eukaryota > Metazoa > Chordata > Actinopteri > Carangiformes > Carangidae > Seriola > Seriola lalandi. The sequence continues at coordinate 608,076 of NW_019524961.1, read as the reverse complement.
TATTTCCACCACTGGTCAATGTCTCGTCACTGAGTTGGAGTTTCTGGCGCAAACAGGTTCTATTAGGGGGGTGTTTACAGGCTGCAGTGTTGCCAATTTAGCGCATTGTCATTAGATTTAGAGATTTTTTTTCAAACAAACTGGGTATAAACCTGGTACATGACTGGAACATGTATGTATGCCAATAGGGGGCTTAGGGCTTCACCTCTTGTTACAGTCTGGGTAGTAATACAGTCTTTGTCTTTAATTTATGTTTGGTCATTTTGTTAGACAACATCATGGTTATAAAATCGGGATTTGACTATAGCTGGTCCAGCCATATAATAGGTTTTGACCTAGTCTTGTTAAAATATTACATATAAGCCAAAGCAATTATATGAGCTCCTTGTAATACCCCTTTACTTCTGGACTTTGTTTTTGTTTTGTTCTTCAGCGACATTTATGTCAAAGGTTATGAAAACCCAAATGCAGACACTCATGCTCAACTGAGACACTGCAGAGCATTAAAAAAGTTCAATAAACAGGAATTGCCAGCGGGACAGATTTCAGACCAGACAAACAACTCCAAAAACCACTAGGCGGGGAAGACATCAGCAACAGGAAATCTGAACAAGAGGCAAGGCACAGGCTGGAAACAGGCACAAATACTACAGTAGCAAAGTAAAGCCGTGAGCATTGGCCTCTATATACTTTACACTGGGGCTAACAGTGAATGAGGAGTAGATGGTTATCAAGGTGATTACGTCAGGTGATCTCAAAAGAGGGAAATTTAGTAAGGGCCCAATCATTTTACTACTAATCTCTAATCTTTCATCCATTTCAAATAACTGCTTGTGCATTTAAAGAAAAAATGCAACATAGTCACACTGTAATATTGTGTTTTGTTACTTAAAGAATTGTTTCACAATACCTCAATCTGAAACCCACCCTGCATGTTAACCCTGTTAAAAGGCCAGAAAAACAGATGCTAGATTCAGGAGGCGCTATTGGTCTCTGCAAAGGAGATGGCCTGACAAGAGAAATGCTGCGCTAAGGATTTGGGCTAGATGGAAACCTACTGAAAAGGACACAGTTGGAAGAAAAGAATCATAACAAGCCCATTCTACAACAGAAGAACCAGAACTCGTCATCGATTATACAACCTGCATGTCACCAATGTCAACACCGGAAATTACAAGTAGCCTCCTGGTACAGACTGTGTGCGACTAGGCCAGGTCCATAGACGGAGGCTCTTGTCGGTTGGTTTACCCTCTAAAATGAACATTTCAAAACTATACTCGCAGCCTACATACCTTCCAGCAACTACAACACCTGTTAGAAATAGAAGCAAGCTGTCAATAACTAAAGCGTGTTCACATAGTGTCTTTAAATCAGGTCAATAAAGATGCTAGTGAGAAGGTAGTGGGGAAGACTAAGACAGTTCAAAGCTGCATGCATCTCCTTATTGATTAGAAACCTGCTTTATAAAATAGTAAACAGGCTAATCGTCACTTTGTTAAAATGGTCACAGCTTCATTAAACATTGCAATAAAACATATTCATGCATCTGATTACAAATTTCCAAAAAATGGTTAATTAAATCAGAATACAATACTGGCACAAGGTGCATGACATGAAAGTGAACAATGGTGCCAAATGTGTGTCTAAACTGTTTTTAGTTGACATAGAACAGCACTGTCAGACTGCAGAGGTGAGCATATTAGATGTCATTAAAATGGAAAACATGATCCATGATTCTGGGCACTTAGATAACACATGGATCAAAAAGACCAGGCTCTTCAATGTCCAACTCCCACGCCCCCCCCCCCCCCCCCCCCCCCCCATGCTCATTGGCCTAACAAAACAAAACACTAAACCACCACCTTTGTCTTCTTGTCATCTATGTGTGTGTGTCTGGCCAGTAAACGCAGTGTGTGGGTTAGAGGGACTGCCTTAATGTAGTCTTCTGTAATTTAAATACATTATGCCATTGTCCTGCATGATTGTGGCATAGGGTGCACAGTGACTAACACCTTGTAGTCATCTCTTTCTCTCCTGCCCTTTCTTTTTAATGTGTTATCTCTCTCTACAAAAAATGCTTCCTTTTGTTGGTCTCATTATAGTCACTTCCTGACTGGCTGGCTGTGCCCGCGCCTCTCTCAGAGGAACTCCCTCAGCCTTAGGGTCAACAAGTGACCAAACCTGATAACAAAAGAGTGGGCAGCCATGTGGACTGTGAAGATCCTTCTCCTGTCAGACACTTCATGTGCATACTCTCCACTCGTACACACTCACACACACCGGGCCGGGCCGTGTGATGAGTCATAAGCGGGGGAAACACAGTGCCCTCGATGTGGGTGAAGCACACAGAGCGGAGCATGGGTGGGGAGTAAATAAGGAAAGCCGCAAGATCAATCACAGGGAAGAGACGGAGGGTCAGCAGCATTGAGATCAAAACAGGAGAGTCTGAATGGTTGATCAAAAAGGTCAGTCACCATTTCCTCATCTTTAGAATTAGGACCGACGGGGAGCACCAGCATGATGTAATACACAGGAGCTATCATAGCAATGTGCACAGCATGAATTGTATACAAGGCTCTGGAGATCAGTTTCTTGCTCTTGGTTAGAGGAATACTCTGACATTTTGGGGAATATGCTTATTTATTTAGTTAGATGACAAAATTGATAACACTCTCTGTATGCTAACTGTGCATATGATGATTACTGTTGCTATGCGTGAAACGCTAGGGTGAAACTCAAGGCAGTCACGCACACATAGGGAGACACCAGAAGAACAGGATGTCATGTGACCGCCTCAGTTGCTTAAAGTAAACAACACCTCCTAACATGATGAAATGGCGGTTACATGAAAAGGGAGAGTAGGTGTTTCTCCAGGTGCGGTCAGATCAGAAGAAGGAGGCACTGTGCCAAGAGGCTGGGACCAGCCTGTGCACCAACGAAGGGAGAGCTGAGTCTAAACCACGGCCTCTCCCCAGCTTTTTCACCAATCAGATAGTTACAAAAATATATACAAAACTCTGTGTAACTGCTAAGATAGACACTCTTCTCTGGGAGGTTGGCCACAGCTAACTGCTTGCAGACTGTGGTTTTCAGATCGGAGGAGATCCATGTACATGCTGATTTTGTTTCTTTAATAGCAAATAAATATTGGTCTCAATGGATAACTTCGAGTAGAGAAGTCTTATTGCAAATAAACGAATGTGCTGACACCTGGCTACCTTCAATGTATACAAAACTCACTAATTAACACATTTACAGTGACAACAGGAAGTCATTGCTCCCAGCCAAGATACAACAATAACGTGTTAATTTATTGGCTTTAGAAGTACTGAGGGGTGGATTTGTTACCTTCAGACTGAGCAATGCCAGGTGTTTCCAGTCTTTGAGCTAAGCTAAGCTAACTATCTCCTGGCTGTTGATTCATATGACAGATATTGAAGCGCCATCAATGTTCTCATCTAATTCTTGGAAAGAAAAAGCATTTAAGTGTATCTCACAAAAAACTATTCCTTTAATGAAAAAAAAAAACACACCATAATAACCAGGCTTCTGATGTAACTTCTCACAGTCTTCATTTAGCAGATTCATTCAGGACCTCTTGTCCATGTTAGCCTAAGATTAATGCATGAGTGTTTATTCTTGACATTTAGAATATGAAGACAAGATGTGTTTGAAATGTCTGAATCATTTAAGCCTAGTACCACTCTCACATTCATGCCTCTAAACACTGGTGCTGAGTAGAGATTGGGTGGTAAACTACCTGCCCCCCAGAGGATTATATTAATGACTGTGCATATTTTAGTACAATTACTAATCAAATATGCTTTACATCATAAACACTGAGTTTAAAACACTGTTTACAGATTGATGGTCATATTTTTTAAAACTCCCTGAGTCCATTTACTGGCACTTCGCTGCATAGCGTCACTCTGTGCATGAAGACATACTGGCAGCTGTGTTGGACAATCTAAGGGATGGTATAAATAAACAGTATAATATTCTCACTCTCACTTTATATTTCTCATATATGATACCATGTTCAAATGTTACTCAACAGCACATTCAGACTGCAGAGGTGTCCACTGACCTGACAAAACAAAACACTTGACCACAATCTTTGTCTTCTTGTCATCATTGTGTGTGTATGTCTGACTAGCAAGCACAATGTGTGGGATAGATGGGCTACCTTAATGTATTCCACAGCAATTTATATACAGTATGCCATTTTCCTGCCTAATTGTGATTGTGACAGAGGGGGCACAGTGACTAACACCTTGTCTCACTATCCATCTCTCTCATCTCTTTAGGACAAGCGTGGAGCAACGAGGTGATTGGGTATAGGGTATTTAAGGACAAACAAATTATACTGCGAGTATTTTGCATGCACTGGGTTCATACAGGGTACAGTACACAGTTGACAACAATGACATCCTGCGATACCTCTTAAGTAATTATGGTATAATGTATTTCAGAGTTGTTATGTAACAAAGTGCAATAAAAACAGGTGCTTCTGCCCTTTATTCATGGCAGTTGTGACAGTCATGTTTAGATGTGCCTTTGGCAAGCGAGCTACACCCACACACCAGGGATTTATTATGCATATGTCTTCTACTTCATGGTATGATTTGGAGCATTTTTTTTTTCTTTATTAAACATTAAGAACCATACACACCATGAAACACGTGGAAAGTAATAAATCAATGCCACCGAAATTTTTCACACGAACATACACCACAGGCTGAGCGCACAGTCCAACACAAATCCGACACGACTCGCGGCTGCGAGACACCACTACATTAACAAGCCAAAAAATTAACATTGTTACACACACACAAAGAAGGCAAACAACCCACGCAGCAAAATACAGTCAATTAACCATCAACACATAGGCCCACACAGCTACTAAGTATTAAAATTGAAAGTGTTACTCCTTGCAGTCGCGCACTTGATGAATTCATCTGTGACTACATCCATGTTGATACATTCTTATGATAGTAACACAGCAACATGGTTCAGTCTTGTGCATCACGGATAGATTTTAAGTCACCACAGGCCTGAAAATGACCTTTCTGAACTGAATTATATTATAGGGACAGTAACATGGGAACATGGTTCTGCTAGATTGGCTCAATCAGTGGGATGCTCTGTGATTGGTGATTAGGGTTAGGGGCAGGGGGCTGACAGTGAAACAACCAGTCACAGCAGTGTAGCCCCTCCTGCTGATCCAGTCTAGCATCAACTGTGGAGGTTTCTGTCAAATTAATGTAAATCTGGCCCTGACTGTACGCTGACGCACGTGAGTGCTCGAGCCCGGAGGCACTTCTGGAATTGGCGCCTATGACTTAGAGTATAACTCATTTCTCCTTTCCTCTGAAATTCCCAATTGTTACTCCCTTGTTTTGCTGTACCTGCATCAAAGCGCCAGTAGGAACCGGTAAGTATTTTATATCTACTGATTCATATGACGAAATTACACTATAAATCCCGCCTGTATTATGTAGTGTTACTGTTAAATGAAAGACATGATACTAACTCTAGACTTTGTATCAGTTATTCAACAAGGATGAGATGATTTTCGTTTGAGAAAAGGAGAGGATCATCAGACTGACTGGCACACAAGTGCTGCAGTGAATAGGAACTGACAGCCTAAAAAAACTAGGGTATGCTTAATGCAATTTGTGGTTACTGTTTAAAACACTTAGTTCTTAAACGGTAGTTGTGTTGAATGTAAAAAGTTGATTGTTCTTTTCTTACATAATCATATTTTGTATTTTTAGACAGTTTTCAGCTGTGTAAATAAGTTGTTTGTATGTATTTGTGCTTCGCTCACCCCCAAAATGCTTCTTGAGGGATGGATAAAGTAAAGCTTTTTGAAATAGAAAAAGTTAATTTGCGGATTGAAATGTGCCTTTACTTCATGAAATAATGACTACGACACTGGAGATGTTTGAAAACTGCTTGAACTAATGACATAATAGTAAAATTTACATTAATACAGAGCTGGGAACTCTTGGATATTTTGTTCATGTATACAAATTTATGTCTGTTTCGTATTTCCTTGGTCATCATTTATGAGAAGTTGACTGTTAATAATCTATTCCCAACAGTCAACAGTTCAGTGCAACTCTTAAGTATTGATGATATGGTTCATATAGTTTCAAAGTCTGGTACGAAGAGCATCATGAGGGCAGGAACTCCCTCACACATTCAACTGTATTGGTTTTTTTTATTTAGGAATGTAGGAATATTTGATTCTTTCACACATTTTACGTCACTCTGGATGGGGGAGTCAGCTAAATGCTTGAAAACTATAGAGTACATGTAACATGGTCTATTCTGTGAATAGACCATGTTAATAACCTTATAAAGCGAAAACTGACAGAAAATTATGGAATATGTTTCCAGTTAAGAGATTTGTAAACTGGAAAAACGTCTGACACCATGTTCTCAGTGCTTTTTTCATTCATACCACCCTCATGAACCTTCCTATTTACTATCTAGTGTCTCTTTCAAATACCAGCCAACAAGATATTGGCTTCAAACAAGAACAGCACATAATATGATAGCCCACATTTTTACATCATTTCCCTTAATTCTTCACACATACGCACATTGTCTGTGTTGGTAACTGGAAATAGCTTGTGTCTAATTTAAAAAAATCAGCCTACCACTTACAGCCTGGGAACCCTCCACTTGCCAACCACCCCACTGCTCTATGGAGATTATTTGCGTCATAGCAAGTGCTGGCATGCATCTAGGCAATATGCATAATCCACTGGGAATGAAAAAGACAAGTGAAACTCATTCTTTAATGGAGTCATGTTTAAATTCAATTTATATCAGTTTCTTTCTAACTATTGCAGGTGAAAGCCACTTTGCAATTAATTATATTTAGAAGTTGTTCACTTTTAATGTTAGTGAATAATTTATCTATATTTTACAGATCACATAAAGTTTATTGTATACATAATTGGCCGTCCTCACTTGTTGAAGCAGTAACAAACAGCTTGTGGCTCACACCATCAGTTTCCTTCTTTTATTTTGGCTGGCCGGTTGTGGCTGTGGCTTATCAGTTGTGTATTAAGAGCTCATGTGTAGTGGTGTTGGGATGAACTTTGTTGAGCTACTGTTGGACTGAGACAGACTGTTAACCGTTATGCTGACTTTCTCTTTTGGACCAACCACAAACAACAAAACTTGAACAAAGACATCTTGTACAAACACTATTTGTGCCGACAGATCTTGCTGCATCTGCTATGTTTGTCTCAACTTGAAAAACGTATAACTGCTGGGTATTCATCCTATGAGCGACAACAGCAGACCTCAACAGCAAAAGGCTGTTGAGGTCTATTTGGGTCTTTTTGGAATGAACTGAAAAATGACCGACCTTCCACTACAGCTGTTCAAATATATAATACACATTTCTCTTTCAGCCTAATTGTTCTTTAACTGCACAATTATGTGACACAGGCATACAGCCAGACAACTCAACACAGCTGTCACACTTGTTTTGTTAAAGGACCATTAAGTAATGCATGATCTGTAGCAATGATCAGAAAGAAAAGTTGCAAAATCAGCAGCACTTTCTCCTTCTACACAACCCCAATCCATCCTGTCCATCATGTCAGTTTAAGCAATGGTGGCTTGTGTTTAACACCTAGAATCACATTTACTTTATCAGCTTTTATGGCTCTGCACCGGCGACAGCCGGAGCTGGAGGCATGTTGGGGCTCATTCACCAATATCTTAAGTATTTTCTTAAATTCTTTCTTAAGTTGTTCTTAAGAAGGTTCTTAAGAAAACTCTACGTCAGAAAGTTGAGAAAATGCCAAAATGAACATCTAAAGACAGAGCAACAGAATCAAAACACAAAAGGAACTTCAGTAGTTCTGAAGTGGAGGTACTGCTGCAGGAAGTGAGTCGCAAACGAGCGGTTAAGTGTTAATCTAGCGTTCATTTATTTTGAAAGACCATAAAACTTTGTAAAATAAGTAAGGTTATTTTGAAAAAAGTATTATAAATGACACAAATATTATTGAAATTTAAATAATATAATATTATAGAACCGTAGAACCGAAGAAAACACAATAACCACTTATTTTACTCAAACATGTCGGCACTCAAATGTGTGTAAGAGTACTCTTGAGTGTGCGTAGATGCTGTTCTTACCTAAGAACAAATCCCAATAAGAAAACATTGGTGAATGTCAAAATCTTCGTATAAAGTGCGTAAGTGGGTTTTAAGAAGAAATGTCTTCTTAAGAATGGTTGGTGAATGAGGCCTGAGGTCTGACGATATCTAACGCCTTGATGGAAATTCTTCAAATTTGGCACAAACATTCACTAGGACTCGAGGATGAACTGATTAGATTTTGGTGGTCAAAGGTCAAAGTTCAATGTCATGGTGATCTCAACCTCTTGTGAATGCAATATATCAGGAATGCCCAGGGGGAAATTCATTATATCTGGCACACTGTGACCTCACAAATCACGTTTTTGGCCATAATTCACAAATTCATACACTAATCATGACACAATTTAACTCAAAAGTCTATAAGGATAAAATTAAGTAATACATCATTATATTCTGCAAAAACACTGGCCATTATCTAATGCTGTAACTCAGGAAGAGGAGACTGCAGCTTGGCTGGTTGACGGAGGCATACAACTGCAAGGCAGTAATTCTAGTTGTATCCTGAAATGCCAGTTAGTGGAAGCTAATCAGTTTTATAAACATAGAAATGTGTTTGAATGATTCGCAGTATCAAAGATTTGGGTTTATCAGATACTGTATACCCACGGTACTGTGCGATGCACAGGAAACTGCTGCTGGGTGTTTTCACTTTTCTTCTCTTTCAGTGATTTCGATCAAATGTTGGCTGTGCCCTAGTTCTAGTCATCACTCTGGAGTTGTAATTTAGTTGAGAACGAAATCATTATCCAACAATGCCACAGTTTGTTTTGTAATCTACTACCATTTAACATAATGCCTCGTGAATCTGCCAAGTGTCATTTTCCAGCCTGATACATTTGGCTGTTTTTGCTCTCCTCACAAATAAAGGTTGCATATTTTGGAGAAAAGCAGCTTTTTCTTGTTGTGATACATTCAAAATAGTCCTCAGCAGAGCAATACTGTCACATATAATGGGATTACTCCCTCATAAATATGCATAAATCTGCATGAATCACTAAGTGAGTGGGATATGGTAGATTTCCCCATTGTCATGGCCTCTAAAACATAGGAAGGAACTAGATGTAGCTGACACTGTGAAATGTTAACAATGCAGCTTCTAAAATGTCACCTCCCCGAAAACAGCGATGCCAACAAAAACTGCAGTCTGCCAATGCAGAGTTTTGGAAAGCTGTGCAGGGTTGAGTGTTGTGGTGAGGTCAAGGCTACTTGTATCGACAGAGAATTGGCTGCATATCTATATATGCTCAAGCAGTGTTGTCCTTTTTGCTGTGTTTGTCAGTACACTTGGGGAGCTGATGGGGATATTAGGTGTCCTAAAGCCATCTGGGTCTGTAAGACTGACATTTGAGGCTGCAGATGTGAAGGTGACAGTTAGAGATGACATTCACCCAAGTAGAGCAGAATGTCTTGTCAAAGTGAGGCGTACTTTTGTAAGCACCAAATACCAAAGATTGAAGCTGCCACAATAGAAAGTGTTTTTCATTCTCATTTTCACTATATAATAATTCGACTTAAGGGCTCAGGCACTTCATCCTTTAGAGAATGATTGCCTATGTACAAGAGACATGTGCAACACGCTTTGCATTTTCAAGCATATCAAGGTGCCACCACATACAAATAAATGATCTATTAATCAGCTGGGCAGCATTATTCCCCACAGTGATGTCTGTGAATGTGCTGTAGCGGCTTTGGATTTGATCATACTCGTTCTTGCTATCACGCCATGTTAATCTCACACATATATATTCTCCCACACACACACTACAGACATTCCCCCAGGATAACCTTACCAGCTGGTCTTACATTCTTAAATGAAAAAGCATGGCAATATTGTTTCTGTTCTAACAAAACTCTTTTAATTTTAAGTGATTCCACTGAAAGTCACTGTAGCTTGATTTAAATGCCAAACTGTTGCGAGCAGACAATCGAGCAGCTGTGCTTTTACATTAATGTAGCGTGTGTGCGTGGGGTCGTATGCGTGAGGGTATGATAGGGTGTTCGAGAGCGTGTATGACTTAAAAGCCTCTCATATGTGAACATGCATGTGTGCAGCCAAGCATGTCCCTCCCACACACACACACACACACATATAAACACAATCCACCCTCAAACCCAATCTGCTCCCAGTGAGTAACTCTTTGCAGCTCTCGAGCTCCCCATCTGTACGCTCCCCATCTGTAAAAGTTCAGATGGATCATATGTGAAAAATCCTGACTGCTTACTACGCCGCCGGGTCTGAATAGAATAGCTGTGGCTCTGTTTATCAGATGAATATGCCATGTTTGTGGGGGGAAAAGTAAAACTTTGTTAAAAAGTTAAAATCTTCTAGAAAGATGAAGAAAAAAATAAAATCCTGCACGGACACATGCAACAACAAGAACAAAAAAAAAACTGTACAGTACAGTGGCACTATCTTCTGATACACAGAAAAAGGGAGCCTTCAGATTACAATGCTCCACGAAGGTCAAAACATCAGCTTATTTATCAGCTGATTAGTCATCCTTAGAAACAGCTTCATATTGTCAAAGGTGGACTTAGTCAGACTGTCAGGTTTTTCTACATGTGGGTGTTTGACAAAGACAAAAAGATCTTTGACATTTGAATAAGCAGGCTGTCAGTCTCAGTCGAGACGTTATCATGCAGTATCACTTCAGCAGCATGTTGCGCTGACAGTCTTTACGCAACCTGTTTGACTTTATTTGCTGTCAGACTCACTTGTCACTTCTTTCTTGTGACAACAAAAGAAATTAATGCATCTTGAACTAAAAAGCACGTTGTTCTGCAAAAGGAAGGAGAAAATAAAACAAATACAAAATCAGAGCTGGAAATCATCATAACTTGAAATGTCACTCTCAAACTGGAACTCTACACTGAGTCAATTGTTTGTCAGCAAGGCTGTTGGTGTAAAAAACTGTATTCACTTTATGTGCTTTGATATTACAGTTACTACACAAATTACTACTACAAAAAAAAAACTCTAATCAATGAGCATTCAATTTTCTGAAATGCCCTTTAAACTTTGGTTGCACTTTTAACTGCACTTTCACTTTTTTTTCTCGTGTTTCATAATCTTCTAAAAAGGCAGCTTTGGGATTAATCAGCTGGTTGTGTGTGTGTGTGTGTGTGTGTGTGTGTAGTGTTTTGGATTCAATAAACCTTCCTTTTTTTCTTTTTACCTCCACTTATTGCAGTGATTTTACTATTCTTCCCTAGCTGATCAAGCAAAAATGGAGTAAATTGCTATGTAAATCAAAATTGCAATGAAATAGCCTTTTTCCTCCTGTTGGAATATTTTGCTTGGTATTCTGTTTAGTAAATGCACTCTCTGCGACACACGCACACGCGCACGCACATGCACACACACTCCAAATTCTCAGTCAAATTAATATGGGACCCAATTTTAAAATCACAGGCATGAGTGAAGGTATTCCAGAATGAAAAACAGATGAAATAGTAATATTCTGTCACTTCATTCATTCTTTTTAAACAAGCAAAACTTCCTGCACATGTCGATCACTCGTACTCTTGTTATTAACAACATTTCACTCGTCAGTTCACATGAATTTTACACTGTAGGTCTGAGGATAAAAAGTCATTAATAAACAAGATGATTGACATGTTTTTGAGCAGATGTACCTATATTAACACTTATGTTCTTACCAACAACACAGTGATCACAAGCTAATCATTTCATTCAAGAACAACATTGTTTTATCATTAAAAGTCTTAAATAACCACCAAGAATGCGGATGTCAACAAGCCGACAGAAAATCGGAAATAACTGCACACGCACGCACGCACAGACACACACACACACGGACCCATTTTCATTTAATCGAGAGTATAGGCAAACTGTCTTTGCAAATAACATTCTGTTTTCTGAAGAAAGTGTAAGATTATGTTTTGAGCCCCTGCAAACCACTTCTTAGTGCTTACATATTTTTCTTCCTTGTACTTACACACAGTTTAAAAACATGCTGGTTTATCTTTTACAGCACATTATAATCTAGTTCAAGCAGAAATTGTTAATGTTGTATGATACATGTGTGCACTGACCATATCCCGACCATCACCCCTCACCTCAGACAGGAACAAATCTACACCAGAACCACACACACCCACCTCTGAGATCGGCTCACAGCAGGGGAACTGTTGCAGTGTCACACTTACAGCGCTTCACAAGAATATCAGCCACACCAGCAGGTGAGCTCATCAATGATTTTTTCACACCTGTACTGTATATTTCTAGCCAATGGCATTGGGTTATGATTTGTACCATACTTTGGTAGTGGAGCAACAAGACACTAAAATTATCCCGCTCCATGAAAAAATGTAAAAGAGCATATTATTTGAATCACGTAGTAATTAGTTGTTTGGCTAGCTGAACAGAAATAGAGGTGCAAATCTTACTGACGTCAGCCGTGCTCAGTTTTCCACTCGTGAACACTCACAGAGACAGAATGTGGGTTTGTTCTTGAAGAGAAAATGGGGAGCAGCAGAGGAAGACATGTACAGTGCAACAATCAGGAGGTGGTACTCAGACCTGATTCATCTTCAGATGCTTTCTCGAAATAGAAAATTTAGCCCCTTTTAGTCATAGAGAATGTAAAGCATAACACTATAAATAAAAAAAGGAATATGGTGTCATTCATTCACCCCTGTCTCCAACATTTCATCCTGTTCATACTGTACTCCAGCTATTCACAGCTAAAACAAGCCAACAAGTAGCTCCATTATACCCATTCAGCTCATGTGAGCTCACATCTTTCTTCTCCCCATTTGGCAGCACGGGGAAGTGGTTTGGGAGGCACAACTGTGTAAATACACACCTTGTTGAGATCCATTAGGACATCAAAATATGACACTTCCAAAAATAGCAGAGACAGATACAGGGGAGTGGCCACACGGGCAGATGTATCTGAATGAAAAGCAACAAAGACTGGTGGGGATGGAAAACATAGTTATATGTTGTAACCTACTACAGGTCCACTTGAGGTAATGTAGTTTTTTTTTCTTATTATTTTGATATTCACATAATGGTGATAATTTAAATTCTTGTTGAGACAGTTACAAAATAGTGTTGACTGAGCTCTGATATTTCTCTGGCACTATTCTCAGCTCTGTTGAAAGCTGCACCCAATAGTCCCTGCCATAAGCAATATTTGTGCCCTGCATACAATTAGCAGAAATGGAGATGGGTGGGCAGAAGGGACACTTTGCAGGATTATGCAACGCAACATCAAACTGTGACGCATTCACAACAAAACATCAGCATCACAACTTTACCAGGGTAGTATTTGTAGGTCTTACATTATATTATTATTATGATACTATAATAACTGTTGATGTTTTATAAATGTGTGAGTGAAGAAAACCAGATAAAACCTCTGCAAACACACAGCCCCGACACAGCCAGGCTGAAGATCAGTCCCCTACCTGTTTTCAATCAATCAATCAATCAATCAATCAATCAATCAATCAATCAATCAATCAATCAATCAATCAATCAATCAATATTTGTATTGCACTGCTAATACAGGTTAGTGCAGTTGAAAGTGCCTCACAGATGACTGACAAACCAAAAAAAAGAAAGAGAAAAAGAATAATTCAGATAAAAATGCTGACAATGAATTACAGTAAAGTGGTGTGGCAGTGTTGTATGAAAATGGCTTGTTGTGTAAATGGCACATGTATTAACTCATAAATATAGACCATTCATTTTTGCTGGCCTGGTTGAATAAACTTAGTTTAGTTTAAATTAGTATAGAGCAAGCAGCCACTAACAAGCTGTGATGATTCCAGTGTGGAGGCATCTAAAGCTGCAGTTCCTCAGATGGCCACTAGTTTCTCACTCCAAAAATCACATCATCTGTTGCATAGAATTCCTTTTCTTTAAATCCAAAATGACAAATTTTCTTTCACAAAGTCCATGCCGTGTTTGCTTGTTGAACACATCTGAGCCTATCAAAATCTGTGATTGAGGTTCATACTTGAACATCTCGCCTCAGCTTCACCCAGGATGCAAATGCTGTGGTCGCCAGAAAGCCCAAAAAGGAACTTTAAAGTAGCTTGAAAGTTGTTTCAGAAACCTTAGATTCATGTTACAGATGATGCTCCATGTTTATCTGCATGATTTATTTCCCGCAGATTATATTAAATCTTATGGTGTTTGAATAAATCCTGTTTTCACTCTTCACATAAAAGATACCCCATCAGGATTAAAGGTCAGTTTAATTTGAAAGTAAATTCACATAATTCATTGCACATTAGCAGCACATAATGAAACATGATGATTTGGTTTTTTTTTCTATCTGTGTTAGTCTGTCTGAAAGCAATCGTTGCTGATGACCTGAATCCAGCTTTATAGTCGCTCTGGCGTGAGGGCAGAAGGTTTCTCAGGCAAGAATTTTCCAGATGTCAAAGGAGAGACCGTCAAAGAAATTGAAGATAAAAGCCACAGAGAGGGAAAAGTGATAGGGAGGCCAATTCAAGAGAGAAATGGACAAGCAGAAAGAAACAGTTGTGGGCAGAAACATAGCAGCCTCACATTATGCTGACGTGAACCTGGCTGTGAGACGAGAGCCAAAGTGAAAAGAGAGATATGCAGGGAGGGAGGGAAGGAGGGAGGGAGAGTAACCGGGAGCGAGCGGATGTGGTGGGCGAGCCAGTGGCAGACAATATGTTGAATTTGTGCAAGAATGATAGAAAAGCAGAGATAAGAGAAATAGGGAGCTGCTGCAGAGGAGAAGGGAGAGACACACGCAGAGAGAGAAAACTATGTAGCGAGAATGATGTGAATTTGGTGTCGGGGGATCAAAACAAAGAGCTCATCAAGGATGAGGCGGCAGCATACTAGCAGCGAGGTCATTCTCTGCGATGCGTTATACACAGACATCAGCTGAATAAAGTAGCGATGAGGAGGGAATGTAATGTCTCGCAGGCATGACAGTTGAGGTCTCTAAACACACTCAAGGGTAATGAGAAGAGTGTAATATATGGTTTTGATGTAGCCAAATTACATAAAATGTGGCTTACAGGAATATTTTTGATATTATCACTTTGTAAAAACAAAAACAAACTTTGGTCAACCTGCCAGTGTAGGAGCAACCAAATGTACATCTGGGGACATGTAATAGAACGTCCACAGGTCTTTTGGTGAAGTCCTCTATGGAGTATTCTAGTGTCTTTCAGGTTGTTGTTTTGATTTTACTTTTGGTTCAAACTTGGTTCCACCGCTGTATTCAGCAAAAAGAAAAAAAAAGTTCTGATTAACCCTCTGTGTGCCGCCTGCTTAGAAACAACAGCAGACTGACAAAGTTAGCAACCAGCTGATGAACACAGAGCCAGGTCATTCTGTCAGTAGTTGATGAAGATGAAAACAGAGATAAAGGGGGACTTATTGGACTTATAGAAAGTCCAAATTAATGTAAATGTCCATTTCAGGTTGATATCACACAACATAACAACTTTATATGATGATCATATGTCAGTGTCAGTGTTTTCAACTCACTGAAGGGGCCAAAAAAAAAAAATAAATTTTCGCAGGTTTAACTTCTATATGATTGAGATTATTAAAACATTAAAAAATAAAAAGGCAGAAAACATTTTGTTTAGTTTAGTTCAGTGTCCTGCTAATAACTCATCTGACCGTAACAAAAAATACCCATACTGTACATCCATACTCTCATTATCATCCGATAAAATGGCCTAGAAGGAGGTGTTGGTTTCATAACACACACACTGATGCATTACTGTCACAGTCTGAATCAATGAGAAATGAGGTAAGAGAATGTAGGGAGAGACCCATGACTGTGCTTTTCTCAACATCCCCCCTCCTAAAAAATAAAAAATAAAAAACACCATCTTGTTCCTTTTCTCTTTCTGTCTGGAGCTCTCCCTGTTTCTGTCACTCTCTCTCAGCTGATTAGGTTGTCATGGTGACAGAGAATCATTCTGTAGGCAGGTGGGGTGAGTTCTCAAGGACTTGTATTAGCAGCGGTTTTTCCACTTCCGACAGGTTAATCAGCTCTCACAGGAAATAAAAGAGACAAAAGAGCCGGAGAGAAGAAATTCAAGGAAATTTCTAGCTGCAAACGACTGTCTGTTAACTACTTGCCTGTTTTAATGCAAATAAATTGCAACTATAAAATGTGCCCTGCTGTCTCTTCTTTGTCCGCAAGGTATTTTATTATGCAATCCATTACTACATGTTGATTAAAGGTCCAGGTCATCATTAACCAAATAATGCAGAAAGACAAGTGTTTAACCTTGACACTGGCTTTACTTCCTCATAGTTTTGTGTCCTCACTGTTGTGTTTATAATAATAATTTTTTGTTGCTTTAAACATTTTTCTCTTCTTTTGACCTTATTAAAACTTAATATGTAGAAGAGTGTTGAAGTGATAACCTCTTTCTTTGCCACAAAAAAGGGACTTGCACCTAGCTTGTATACAGAAATGACCATGAAACATTATTAAACCAAATAGAGAAATGTTTCATGTTTTATCTTATTTGGGCCAAGCATGAGCAAATAATAGCAAATAATTTAATTGGAAGTGTCATTAAATTGAGAATAAATATATTAAATAAAACAAATAAAGTATTTTTTTTTACCAAAAAAAGAAGCAAAAATTAGGAAATAAATTGGATGGGAATAATACCATGTTAATGCCAGCTGGGTTAATTAAAAAAAAAAAAAAAATTGGGAAGAGAAAAAGAGAACTTTAAAGTAAATTGAACCAAAGCTTGAGCTCTGTCATCTCTGCACCTTTTCTCTGCAAGCATTTCTTTTAAAAGCCGGCAAAGAAAAATGTTGGTGTTCGATACCTGACAGCAAATCCAATACTGACTGTGAGCAAGTATCGACATTTACTGGCAAGCTCTCCAGCCCTTTGTATCTCCTCGCCCCATTGACTTACAATAGACAATGTGTAGCCTACAGCATGTATTCTTGTGAAAGGGTAATAACTGCTGTTAGAGTGCTCCAGTGGTGCTGTAAATGTCTTACTCCTATAATACCAGAATTTTTGCACTTTTAAAAGTCTATCCGAACCAAAGAGAGCACGCCTTCTCGCTGAAGCAGTGTCATGTGATTAGCTCATTTGTACTGGATAATACACTTGGGTTATGACAATGGTGATAAAACATATTTTTACTGACATCTCTGGATGAAAAGCTATAGGGATCTATAATCTTGGACAGCAGTGTAACAGAGAAAGTATTTTTTACTGTAGCCTCTCTGCTGGTTATCTCCAACGTACAGTCTCTGAAGGGTTTGGAGCGCTGTTGATCAAGAATGCTGCTTTGAAGTAAGCGACTGCTGAGATCCAAGAAACACTTATTCAAATTCAAATTAAAGGATGCACTGAAGAGCACGTTACATGACACCTCTGCAGATCCCACTCTCTCTCTTTCTGTCTCACAGAAGAGGACGAAGTTGAAGTATTTCTTGCAGTGTCATCATTACACAATGACTTAGCTTCCTCCCGAAAAAGGAGGTTGCTCAGTTGATTGTTCGGCCTTTTCTTCTGAACAATTCCTTTAGGCTTCTCCCATTTGATGTGTACCTAATGGTCCAGCAGCAAATGGAAGTCTCAGTGTGACTCACACTGACAGCTGCTCCTCTACAGATCCACCATCAAATTACACTTTGTTTCTCGACATGATGCTCAAAGCATCACAGAAAAATTGTCTACCGCAACATATGTAATGATTGTTGGATTTAGTCCAAATCCACTGGCGTGGACCAGATTTCTGGGAGAAGTCATTAGTGTATTGCAGCTTTCAATGGGAACCAAAGCATGCTTGCACAGTACATGTACATATGTTTTTGGATCTGAGAATAAATTGTATCTCATTAAAACTCTATTCTTGGATGAGATAGATGGATCTTGCATGATGAAGACAATCATTGGTGCTCACATAGCTCCAACAGAGCAAAAAATAGAGTTCATTTACCAAACCAGGTTTTATGGGAGAGGGCTTTCAAATTCATGACATCCAATCTCATCAAAGTGACCTCTTCTTTGAAGAAAATAGTCTGTATATACACCACAATTTTACTTATTTTACTTTGAAAAACAGATTGATTGAGCCACTTATAGAAGCACTAGCCTGACTGGCATCTGTACTTGTTTTCATTTAGCATCAAACAATCTCAGGCAAGATAAATGTAACATAATTGATTGTGCTCTGAAAATTGAAATACAAAGTGGTGCCCATAATTTAAGAGCTATTTTTTGCCGACTGGCCATTTCAGCACAAATCTAGAAAAACAAGCAGATGGCGAGTATTTGCAGCAGTTTATAGTTGCAGTAAATTGACATTAAACAGCATGTTGAGAACTCAAATTACTTCTTTGATTTCTTTGGATGTTTCTTTATGTAATATGTAAGTGTTAACATGTTTCTAATGGCGTTTTTGTTTGTTATTTTTCTCATATAGCGCTTGTTATTCAATCCAAACATGCATTACAGTAAGGCAAATTGTTTATCTCGAATTGATTGTTTTAGCCACTTGGGGGCAGCAGAACAAGCTGTAAACACAACATTGATACTATGCAATTAGCTTATGAAAATGCATGTATGTTAGCAAACTGATGAATATAAGTCCAATTTTCCCTCTTTTTAGCTCAGTTTTGGTCTTCACCAACTCCCGAGGGAAAGATCCGGCTCTTTAGTAGCTTATTGCTCCACTATCAGCAAGTTGCTAACAGGTGGCATACCTAAGACTGAAAAGTAAAGTTGAGGGCCATAAAACCAATGAGCCAACATAGAATCTCTGTTTTATTCTACACTGTTTGTTGTCATAATGACTGGCTTCAGACAACAACTCTGACATAGAGTTAATTTAAATCAGCCAAGCTGAGTGGGGAGTACAAGTCTAAATTAGTCAGGAGCTGTCCTCACAACAAGCTGTCAGTTTACATTCTTGGGACACAAGGTTTCTAAGAAAAGTGTTTATTCAGTATGGATTCTAGGAAATTGCAATTACAATCCGTTGTCAAGCTCAACTAAATAAATAACTGAGCTTTATTGCATTGAGTCATTTGTCTTTTTCCAAATGCCATTACATAATGACATTATATGGTGGCATTCATTTCTGTATTAGCCATTCTTGATATTCTTTCAGCAGAGCTTTCAACATAAGACAACCCAGTGCACAACCCAACAGAAACATTTACTGGAAGCGCAAACCTGCTACTATTGGTGAACATTTTCCTTGTCTTGGAGTATAATTCTAGTAAATGATAAATGTGTTCAGGATTTTGACCATAAGCCATAAAAATGTGTAAAATGCTGAATATGATTACTGTTTGGAGTTTTGGCAGTGTCCTTAGACTCCATCTACCAGTGTGCCCTATAGGAACCTTTCTTGTCGATCGTAATTGTTATTTTAGTTTGGTGATTACTTGAGCTTGCCACACTTGACCTTGGAAACAGCATGTGACAAAATAATCACAACTCACACAGGGGACAGACTTATAGGAATACACCTCATCTGTCTTGGCCTAGATAGACTTCTGTCCTGAGACAGTCCTAATCACCGAACCAAAAACCGTGGCTGGACAGAAATGTACGGTCTCTGCTCAGGGGTTGATATACTGCTTTAAGGACAGGTGACATGCCGGTCTACAGAAATGTCTGGAGAGAACTGAAGAAGGACATTAGAGAAGCTAAGCACAAGTACAAGAACACTGTTCTTAAGTGGTTTGAGAAGCTTGTACTATCTCACATCAAGGCCTTCACACCCACTGATCTGGACAGCCAACAGTTTGCTTATAGAGGAAACAGATCTGGGGTGGATGATACACTATTGTCCCATCTAGAGCATCCAAACACATTTCAGGATGATATTCAATGACTTTAGCTCTGCATTCAATACTATAATCCTCCATAAACTGGTAGACGAACTAAACAACATAGGATTAGCCACTGTGCCATGGTGTCATCTGCCAGCTGTGCTGCTGAGAACCGGAAGGACTGGGTGGGAACTGTGCTCCCCAAACCTGGACACAGTGTATATTACCCATCTACACAGGAAAACTAGTAAAATAGTAAGAACCAGACCCACTCAGGTCACAGCGTGTTTGTCTCCTTGCCATCAGGGAAGAGGCCCGAGCTAACAGACTGAAGAACAGCTTCTTCCCCTGAGCTGTAGCTGCCCCGTCTAATGTCTGAAAAGCTGAGGGTGACCAGGGGAACTGCAGTCGGGTAATAACTCTCTGTAGGATCCTCACTACAGGTGACTCACTTTACTTTACACATGGATGCGTGATGCATTATTAATACAAATATATTGCCAAGTTCAGCTTTAAATACTAACTTTGCTCAACTTTTTCCAACAGAACTGTCCTGAGCATCTATTAACAAATCTGTTGCAAGAAACAACAGAGTCAACATGAAAACATCTCAGAGAATCAATTGATACACATGACTGAAAATGAATAAGTTGTGAATTTATAGCTGCCGGCACTCATGTGAACTGAAACACATTAGTTTACTCAAGTTTAAACAAGGATTTCATGCTTGCCTGAGTCCTACTGTTTGTTTGTGGAAACATATGGTTTAAATACATCAAGACATCCTGCCATACCTAAACGTTAAAAAGAGTGATTGGACTATTATCAATTACATTCATCATATTAATAAAAAGTATCGAACATTGCTGTGAGGCTAACTGAGAGGCAACCGCCCTTCAAAACGGGCAGAGATGAATGTGAAGGGTTGTCCATCACCCGTTTTGCTTAGCATCAGGCACGGATGGTGTAACCCACAGTAAGCAGATGTCTTGGAGGAGTTGTAAGCCATCTGTCCCCATATTGAGCATGCCTCCTGGCAGACTCTGACTCCCATGTCCTGACACAGTATATTTGAAGACATGAATACAAACAGAGGACAAATGCAGGGATCCCGCTGTATTGTTCTTAATCCCCAAAGTTGGCAAAATGTTCTCAGTGAGAACACAGTCATAATGCTGTGAAACACCTCAAAATATGCATGAAAAGGAAATTTGCCATTATGTCATGAAAGGGAAGCAGTATGAAATCAAAGTCGCTAATACCCACATTGCTTTAATTTATGTGTTCTTCTTGCGTGTCTAAATCAGTTTTCAACCTGTTAAACTTATGTATACCTACTGCCTAGCTCATATGTGAAGTATGCTCTTTAAAGCTTTACTATCAATAAACAGGATGCAACGTGAACTTTCAAACAACCAACTACAGTATGTGTTCACATTCTGCGTGCTAACTAATTTTAAAAGAAACGGTACTTAAGATAGAAAAGGTCCTTTTTCTTGCATTAAATACTGTATATTTGACAAAACAATGTCACCACTAAGTCAGTTTAGTAGCTGTTCATCACATGCTTTTATATCATGATCAAAAGCTTAAAACAACTTATGGACCTTGTGGTGAGATTGTTTTGTCATCTATTTTTTTCCCAGGTCAAAAATGATCTTTCATGATTAACTAGAAAAGTGGGAATTTGAACATCTACAAACTTGTAACAACTGAACAAAGTCCATCTGGGGGGGGGAGATATGTGATCACATCTTTCAGAACAGCTGCTGAATGGACCATGAGCTGAGATTGCTCTGTCGATTGCACGAGGCTGCAATTTCTTGAGGTTGTAAGACATTTGTTTTTTTTCTTTTTGTAAAATTGAGTTATCAATTCTACCAGACAGTGCCAGCTGCAAAAAGTCCTGAATATGGTTTTCTTGAGGTTTTTGAGAACAGGAAGACCAAATGGCAAATTCAGAAATATACAAATTAAAATGTGCTCATTGATCTGTGAAGTGTACCGTTTGTTTCTTTGGTTGAAACTTTTTAATGGACAGTTTTTTAAAACAAACTACTTTCTTTCAGCCTGCTACACAGTTTGCTGGGAGCATTTAAATGTTCCCCTGTGTCTTGATCTCCCCCTTTTTATGAGGCTGTGATGCCACTGCCTCTGTAGCACAAAGTTAATTACTTCAGTCTGCGCCTCTCTGATGCTTTACTAGGTGGCACCGATAAGCAATATTCAGTACCTAACAATGTGCCAAATCACCAGACAGTTCAATACCTACACTGCCATTATTAATCCAAACATTACTGCTGCCACCAGCCACCTATGATATCACCACTGAAGGAAATGAAGTGTGTGTGTGTGTGTGTGTGTGTGTGTGTGTGTGTGTGTGTGTGTGTGTGTGTGTGTGTGTGGGGGGGGAACCGCAATTTACAAAATAAGACAAAAGATACAACCAGAAGTCATGTTTCTACTTGAGTATTGATCCACCACTACAAACTGTAGTATGACTAACCGATGACACACCGTCCACTCCCACCTCAACCCCGGGTGTAGGCTGTGGAACGGGCAGGTCTGAAGCACGAGGCTCCAGGGCTAAAAATGGGCTCCCAACTGCTGCCCAACCAACAAAAACTGTCACACACCCCCGCACAAAGATGGAGCAGCCTATAGCACTCGCCACCATCACACACTCTCGCCCCCTCATTGTTTCCTCCCTCTCAAGTTAAAACCAGCTTTGTTTATACTCTATGCAGGGAACGAGATTTACAGTTTGTTACCAATGGAATTAGGGCAGGCAAATTAACCAGGTTAATTCAATTTTACATTAACTGACAAATTTTAATAGGTAAACAAAACCGAGAAATGCTGTTTACAATGATACAATAATCATCAAATACCAATCTAGCTCAATAAAAGTTGTTTTATTTAAGTGATAATCAAAGATAAGATGGATCAACTAGTTGAACAAACAGCTCCACAGTAGGAAGCTACAGTGAGAGTAATGAGTAGGACTGAAAGGAAGCTTTAATCTACTTTCCGCTTGTTTCTTTGCTGCTTACTGAGAAGACCTTGGTGTGATGAATCACGGTCAGACGACTTGTTCAAAGTGTTGATATCATCCTCACTGTGGAGACAGATGTGCGTCACGGTTTGGCTCATGCACATATGGTGCACAGTGTTAATGTATGCACTATGTACGTAGTAGTAGTATGTAGCATGTATTTATTACATATAAGTATATGCAGTACATGAGCAGGGTAGGGACGAAGTACTTAAATAAAAAAAATTAACTCTGTCACTGAACTGTGTTACATCATAGGCCCAATGCCATTTAGCATTATGTGTTTGCTTAATTACAGGCAACAGTCAAAATTGTTTTATGATTTATTTATCTATTTATTTTTTTAAAGAAACCTGAGGAAATAACTGGAATCAATGCCTGGATTGCAGTTGTATGATTAAACAATTGAGATGTCCTTTAGTAACCTCACAGCCTGTGCTTTCCTCAGGCAGTGTCCATGAAGCTGGTTCAGAGGAGGAATCTCCAGCACTCTCCTGCCTCTCTCAGGTTGAACTCGGGGTAGCAGGACTTCCGGTTGTCCTCATCTTTTGTATTCCTCTCATGGTGCAGTCCTCCTCCCTCTTTCAGTTTTATTGAAGAGACATCTGCACATGCTGGCTCATAGATACTTGGTCATATAGTGTGTGATGAATTTGGTAGAGAAATAAATCATATTTTTTGTTTAGATCTATATTGTAGTGACTCCTGAGATGCTTAATAAAGTCATAAACTTGAGGATGCACAGGTGAATGCATTTGAGAGCATTTCATGTGGCCAAAGAGCTATCATATCAGAATGAAAGGGGGACAAAGGAATTATATTAGGTAACCTCTTTTTATCTTTCCTCAGGAAACTGTGCTGCAGATCAGAATCAGAAATAGAAAAGGACAAAGAAGAAATGTAGTTAACTTATAAGAGAGCACCTGGCACCTTCAGTGAATGAATAATAGTGAAAAGATGGACTGCAGCAGTGGCAAGGTCAGTGTCAGAAACAAATGAGAACTAACCTATATGCATTCGTAGAAACTGTTGAATTTTATTCTATAGGCTATCTAACATTAATATAAATGAAATACATAACAGTGTTTGAAAACAGTCCCCTGGATGTACAGGATGTTAAAAAATGTGCACCTATCATGCATGCATGTATGTGTGTATTTTTTCTGTGTATAAGCACATATTTGGCTGTTTTTTTTTCTATTTTTATGTAAAGCACCTTGAACTCATTTTGTATGAGATGGTGCTATACAAATAAATTTGAAATTGAATCCATACTTGTTTATGAATGCACTGCAGATGCTCTGCAGCTTCGCTCTAAGATTGAGACTGTCTGCACAGGAAGTGCACAATCTGACGACACATAAGAATATTGAAAACACTCCATGTTGCACCTTGAGGAGAATAAAAGTGAAGTTTGACGGTAATCCATAGCTGCACCAGGTTACCACAGTGGGCAGGAGGTTTTTTTCTAAGATGGAGTTTACTTTAGTTCTCATCCTCCCCTCTGTGCTGTGGACTCAGAGCAACCTCACTCACTTACACTCTGCATCCTAAGCAGATCTCTGAAAACATAACAGACATCACAGCACAGCAGACTAGAGGTATTATGTTGAACAAACACGACCTAAGAGGCAAAAGTTAAAGAAGAAAAACTTTATTCTCCTCTCACTTGCACAATACCTTAGGACTAGTTGTTGCTTACATTTGTGCATCCCCAGGAGCAGCACTTGTAGCTCTTTTCTCATTCCCACTTTCTCAAACCCGGATGGTAATAGGTGTCAGGTGTCATTGGTGTCTCACTGTGCTGGGAATCCATGACCACAGCTCCTTGGTCTCACTGATGCATAGATGCACGTGCATCTTTGCAGCACATGTCGAAGCGCTCCGTGGGATCATGGCATCCCTCCTCCTCTCTCACTGATATAAAATATCTGATTTGTGGACATGATGCAAAAAAGATCACAGTAGTGGGTGGATGGTGTTGCAATGTGCTGGAGGAAAAACCATAAAGTAAATAGAAATAATGAGACAGACATACAAAGAGAGGGACACAGACAGTAAGAAGAAAACACATAAACACAGAGATATATCAAATAATACATAATAATATATCAGACACTAAATCAAGTGAAATATAACTTTTGGTACTTACAGACTAATTAACTTTAAATATTGTCAGGTAAATATTGTACTGTAAACTTTAAATATTGAAGTTCAAGTAAGTTACAAGGCAGCTAGCTGTGCTCTGTGGATAATGTCAAGTTGTAAGAACGTTTAATTTGTATGATTAGACTCAACTCCTTGTTTCTGTGAAGATTATATGCCTGAAAAATACAAGTGACACATTGCTGGTGGTTCTGAGATGATGGATTAAGCCAAGGAGTTTCGGGACACGTTTCAGCAAAGAAAAACATTGGTAAAATGGTCAGCAAAACTTATTTATCAGTAATATCCATTACCCCTGAACTTGAACTAGCTACCAGCATCGTGTCAAAAACTTTAAGCTTTTTAGCTGAAGTGCTTTAGCTATTGTTACAAGAGTTTATTGGTGATGCTGCAGAAGCATGAAGTGTAGTAATAGTAACTTTATGTGCAAATGCATGTGTAGTTTTATGACAGTAGTTAGCCTAGCTAGCTGAAAAGGCTAGCACAAGCAGTGCAGTCAGTTAAGCTAGCCAGCTACACAACCCTCTCAACTGCTCCGATGTTGTATTTGCTCCTTGTAATTTGTGAGCTAAGTATCCCAGTGTATGTAACATATTTTTCACAGATTTTTTTTTTTTTTTTTTGCAGTGCAGAGGACAGAATTACCAGATTTTCTCTAGAAAAAGGAAAATGACTTCTGTTGCACCGAACACTGTAACACAGGACCA